>NW_027254690.1:0-207645 GCF_044704955.1 Pristiophorus japonicus | reverse complement strand
GTCGAAAGCCTTCTGAAAGTCCAAATACACCTCATCAACTGGTTCTCCTTTGTCCACTTTACTGGAAACATCCTCAAAAAATTCCAGAAGATTTGTCAAGCATGATTTCCCTTTCACAAATCCATGCTGACTTGGACCTATCATGTCACCATTTTCCAGATGCACTGCTATGACATCCTTAATAATTGATTCCATCATTTTACCCACTACTGAGGTCAGGCTGACCGGTCTATAATTCCCTGTTTTCTCTCCCTCCTTTTTTAAAAAGTGGGGTTACATTGGCTACTCTCCACTCCATAGGAACTGATCCAAAGTCAATGGAATGTTGGAAAATGACTGTCAATGCATCCGCTATTTCCAAGGCCACCTCCTTAAGTACTCTGGGATGCAGTCCATCAGGCCCTGGGGATTTATCGGCCTTCAATCCCATCAATTTCCCCAACACAATTTCCCGACTAATAAAGATTTCCCTCAGTTCCCCCTCCTTACTAGACCCTCTGACCCCTTTTATATCCAGAAGGTTGATTGTATCCTCCTTAGTGAATACCGAACCAAAGTACTTGTTCAATTGGTCTGCCATTTCTTTGTTCCCCGTTATGACTTCCCCTGATTCTGACTGCAGGGGACCTACGTTTGTCTTTACTAACCTTTTTCTCTTTACATACCGATAGAAACTTTTGCAATCCGTCTTAATGTTCCCTGCAAGCTTCTTCTCGTACTCCATTTTCCCTGCCCTAATCAAACCCTTTGTCCTCCTCTGCTGAGTTCTAAATTTCTCCCAGTCCCCAGGTTCGCTGCTATTTCTGGCCAATTTGTATGCCACTTCCTTGGCTTTAATACTATCCCTGATTTCCCTAGATAGCCACGGTTGAGCCACCTTCCCTTTTTTATTTTTACGCCAGACAGGGATGTACAATTGTTGTAATTCATCCATGCGGTCTCTAAATGTCTGCCATTGCCCATCCACAGTCAACCCCCTAAGTATCATTCGGCAATCTATCCTAGCCAATTCACGCCTCATACCTTCAAAGTTACCCTTCTTTAAGTTCTGGACCATGGTCTCTGAATTTACTGTTTCATTCTCCATCCTAATGCAGAATTCCACCATATTATGGTCACTCTTCCCCAAGGGGCCTCGCACAATGAGATTGCTAATTAATCCTCTCTCATTACACAACACCCAGTCTAAGATGGCCTCCCCCCTAGTTGGTTCCTCAACATATTGGTCTAGAAAACCATCCCTTATGCACTCCAGGAAATCCTCCTCCACCGTATTGCTTCCAGTTTGGCTAGCCCAATCTATGTGCATATTAAAGTCACCCATTATAACTGCTACACCTTTATTGCATGCACCCCTTATTTCCTGTTTGATGCCCTCCCCAACATCCCTATTACTGTTTGGAGGTCTGTACACAACTCCTACTAACGTTTTTTGCCCTTTGGTGTTCTGCAGCTCTACCCATATAGATTCCACATCATCCAAGCTAATGTCTTTCCTAACTATTGCATTAATCTCCTCTTTAACCAGCAATGCTACCCCACCTCCTTTTCCTTTTATTCTATCCTTCCTGAATGTTGAATACCCCTGAATGTTGAGTTCCCAGCCCTGATCATCCTGGAGCCACGTCTCCGTAATCCCAATCACATCATATTTGTTAACATCTATTTGCACAATTAATTCATCCATCTTATTGCGGATACTCCTTGCATTAAGACACAAAGCCTTCAGGCTTGTTTTTTTAACACCCTTTGTCCTTTTAGAATTTTGCTGTACAGTGCCCCTTTTTGTTCTTTGCCTTGGGTTTCTCTGCCCTCCACTTTTCCTCATCTCCTTTCTGTCTTTTGCTTTTGCCTCCTTTTTGTTTCGCTCTGTCTCCCTCTAATGGTGGAGCGATGGAAATCAGAGAAGCGCAAGAGGCTAGAATTGGAGGAGCACAGAGATGTTATGGAGATAGGGAGGGGGGCCCTGATCTCCCCTTCGTACTGCCTCCAAAGTGTAGGTGGTTCTTGTGTCTCAGTGATTCGATCGGCACCGAGCAAACCAGCACCCAGTGTGGCTTCAGCATAACGTGTGGGGAATTGAAGCTGACTGATCTGCCTGGGGAAACAGTGTAGAGGAGAGCTCTGCTGTGCCACACTGTACCTGGCCTTTGAATCATTGATGCTGCACAATGGCTGTGTGAAACGGTTCCTTAACTTGGCTCCATGATTGCAGAAAGCCAATTCCTGCCCCGCCCGCCCCCTCTGCAAACCAGAGAGAGGCGTCAAGAAGGAACTCAAGAAAATGGGAACAGAGAAAGTTAAAAGTAACATTTATTCCAGTCTTCTAACTTTCAATTTGATTGTTTCATTCAGTTGCTGCCTGGTTGGGAGTTGCCAACCCTCCAGGATTGGCCTGGAGTCTCCAGGGAACCTGCTGCGAGCAACACACACACACTCGAGAGCAAAATGATAGATAGGGGCAGTCAAAATAATTGCAGGCTTTTCTTTGCATTTTCTTTTGTTATAAAATTGTAGGTGTGATGTGGGGAAGAAAGTCTCCTTGGGCGGTGTTGGAGGTGGGAGGTCGTGCGACGAAACCTCCAGGAACATGCCCGAGCAGAGTTGCCGATCCCTTTACCCCTGGCTGGCGCTGGGTCCCGGCTGGTCAGCTGGGCCCTCGGGACTAACCTCGGGCATCTGAATCTCTCCGCCGCCGCCAATCATCTCGCACCCTTCGTGCAGGCCTTTCATGTTGGCTGCTAGCAGCTCGTGGGTCGCCTTGTACACCAGCTGCAGCTCCCTCAATAAAGTCACAGCTTCCTCGTACTCCTGCCTGCTGGCACCCTCGCCCCGCAGAACCCGAGCTGCGAGGAATCAAGAAGAGGGAGGGATCCTCGATCAGTGGTGGCAGTGATAGGCTCATTTTGTCCTTTTATCTCGAGGGTTATGGCATGGCCGATTCAGGCCACCGCACTTCGGAGAGGGTGCGGAGGAGGTTTACTAGAATGGTGACGGGTGGGGATGAGGGACTTCAGTTACGTGGAGAAGCTGGGATAGTTCTTGGAGCAGAGAAGGTTAAGGGGAGATTTGATACAGTTGTTTAAAGTTGAGGGGCTTTGATAAGAGTGTAAGGAGTGTGTCGCAGTTGTGTGGGGCGGACTGGCTGGGCTGGGTGCTCTTTACCTTTCCGCCATTGTCCGTGGGTTTATATGTAACCTTCAGGGCTGCTGACCGAGGGCCGTGCGGCTCTTTGTCGGCCAGCGCAGACACGGTGGGCCCGAGATAGCCTCCTTCGCTGTAAATGTCTGTTTCTAAGAGTAAATGAGGAGAAACAGTTTCCAGGGGCAGGAGGGTCGGTAACCAGAGGACACAGGTTTAGGTTAATTGGCAAAAGAACCAGAGGAGGAGATGAGGAAACATAATTTTACGCAGAGTTGTTGTGATCGGGAACACGCTGCCTGAAAGCGCGGTGGGAGCGGATTCAATAGTGACTTTCAAAAGGGAATTGGATAAGGAAAAATTTTCTGGGCTACTGGTAAAGAGCAGGGTGGGGAAGAGGGACTAACCGGATCGCTCTTTCACAGAGCTGGCACAGGCACGATGGACCCAATGACCTCCTGTGCTGTACGCTTCGATTTTCGTCCTTTTCCTGAAGGCATTGACTCTTACTGAGGTTCATTTTATTGGTGCAGGCAGCTCTCCGCTACCTCACCCAAGTGACCAGTGAGTCTTGGCAGTTTATTAAATCAGAATCTCCATTGTATCCTCTCCTGATATCCACACCGCTGCCCTTACCCTTTCCAGCAGGTAGGGTTACTGGGCAGTGGTGGGGAGTGAGAACCTGGGCTGTTGTATAGCACGCTGAGCATTGCTAACCCAACACAGGGCCGACACTGAACCTGGGCTATCCTGTCCGTAGGGAGCTGTACCACAATAGGCCGTGCCTTACTGAGCCAGCTTGTCCCGCACAGAATTGTTTTGGAGTGGGAAGGGAGGTGATGCAACCTGTTGGAGAGGCTGTATAGAAATTACCGCACAGAAACAGGCCCTTTGGCCCAACAGGCCCGTGCCGGTGTTTATGCTCCACACAAGCCTCCTCCCACCCTGACTTCATCTCACCCCATCAGCATAGAATCATGGAATGGTTACAGTGCAGAAGGAAGCCATTCGGCCCATCGAGCCCGTGCCGGCTCTCTGCAAGAGCACTTCAGCCAGTACCCTTTCCCCTGCAAAATTTTTCCTTCAGGTACTTATCCAATTCCCTTTTGAAAGCCATGATTGAGTCTGCCTCCGCCGCCCTCTCAGGCAGCGCATTCCAGATCCTAACTACTCGCTGCGTAAAATAGTTTTCCCTCATGTCATCTTTGGCTCTTTTGTCAATTATCTTAAAATTCTTTAGCATGACCTTCTATTCCTTTCTGCCTTGTGTTTATCCAGCTTTTCCTTAAACGCATCTACGCTATTCACCTCAACCATTCCCTGTGGCAGCGAGTTCCACATTCTCACCACTCTCTGGGTAAAGACGTTTATCCTGAATTCCCTATTGGATTTATTAGTGACTGTCTGATATTGATGGGCCCGAGGTTTGGTCTCCCCCACAAGTGGAAACATCTCTACGTCTACTTATCAAACCTTTTTGTAATTTTAAAGACCTCTGTCAGGCCACCCTCGGCCTTCGCTGTTGCAGAGAAGAACCCCAGCCTGGGATGCTGGTTCACGCTGAGCAAAAGCTGCTCACGCTTCTCATCCTCCAAAGGTGGAGGGGAATAAATGGGTCAAATGGTCAGCCGCAGCTAAACACGTCCCAGCAGCCAGCTCAGAGCAACATCTCGGCCCGCAGTGTCAGGCCAAGCACTGATTGGCCAGTTAGTCTGTTTCGGGAGCCGCTGATTGGTGGACGATGGTTCACAGAAGACGTGTCAGAAGACCCGAGTGACGAGGAAAGATTAGGGAAACGCTGGAGACTCCTAAGCATTCAGAGGAGGTAAACGTGAGGGGGATCTTATATATACGAAACAGAAAAGGGTTCACCTTGGACTACTTACTTCAAATTAACAAGGAGGGGGATACGGGTGGGAATCGGGAAAAGGCAATTTCAGGACAGATTTCAGGAAGTGATCAATACTTGGAATGGTCTCGGAGGAGGGGGAGGGGAGACTGCCTGACTGGGAGCAGATGGACTGGAGGGACTGAATGGCCTCCCATTTGCACTGAGTTCTGTGGCCAATTACAATGGCATGTGGATCGAGTACCTAATGGAATAACAGTCATGGCCCTCTGCTCCTTCAGCTGCTTCAGGATCGCCTCCATTTTATCAGCTCTGCTTTTGAACTTTGCTTCCGGGAGCATCCTCAGCTGCACAAAAGAAAATTGAATGAGTATATTTTTATATTGTGGAACTCCGCAATTACCCCCCCACCCAACAAGGTTTCTTGTGAGCCTCGGTAGGATTGGGAATTGAATGTGGGCCATGCAAAGAGTTGTTGATGCCAGTTCATTGGATATATTCAAGAGGGGGTTAGATGTGGCCCTTACAGCTAAAGGGATCAAGGGGTATGGAGAGAAAGCAGGAAAGGGGTACTGAGGTGAATGATCAGCCATGATCTTATTGAATGGCGGTGCAGGCTCGAAGGGCCGAATGGCCTACTCCTGCACCTATTTTCTATGTTTCTATCCCTAATCTGCATCACGCTGCCTTCACCAACTGAGCAATGGGGCATGTTACAGTGCGGTACTGAGGCCGTGCTATCTAGACAGAGGGCTCGCCTGCCTGCTCCTTGGGGTGGTAAACAGTCCACTAGTTGAAGAACAGCAGAAGCTTGTGCCAGTGGCTTGGCTGTCATTCCTGCCTCTGTCAGCGCCATCAAAAAAAGGGAACAGGTTAACTGTCCATTCAAATAAGCGATATTTCTGCGATCGTGCTGTGTGGAGAATGGCTGCTATGGTTTTCTACATAGAAGTGACCACACTTCATGTGACACTTATGGTGTCAGACCCGGCTCAGTGGGTAGCACTCTCGCCTCAGAGTCCGAAGGATGTTGCTTCAAGTTCCACTCCGGAGACTTGAGCTGCATAATCCAGACTGACCCTCCCAGTGCAGTGCTGAGGGAGCGTTGCACTATCGGAGGGGCAGTACTGAGGGAGTGCTGCACTGTCGGAGAGGGAGTGCTGCACTGTCGGAGGGGCAGTGCTGAGGGAGTGTTGCACTATCGGAGGGGCAGTACTGAGGGAGCGTTGCACTATCGGAGAGGCAGTGCTGAGGGAGCGTTGCACTGTCGGAGGGGCAGTACTGAGGGAGCGTTGCACCGTCGGAGGGGCAGTACTGAGGGAGTGCTGCACTGTCGGAGGGGCAGTGCTGAGGGAGCGTTGCACTATCGGAGGGGCAGTACTGAGGGAGCGTTGCACTGTCGGAGGGGCAGTACTGAGGGAGTGCTGCACTGTCGGAGGGGCAGTGCTGAGGGAGCGTTGCATTGTCGGAGAGGCAGTACTGAGGGAGTGCTGCACTGTCGGAGGGGCAGTACTGAGGGAGCGCCGCACTGTCGGAGGGGCAGTACTGAGGGAGTGCTGCACTGTCGGGGAGGCAGTACTGAGGGAGCGCTGCACTGTCGGAGGTGCCGTCTTTCGGATGAGACGTTAATTCGAGGTCCTGTCTGCCCGCGCAGGTGTTCGTAAACGATCCACGGGGCGAATATTTATCCTTCAATCAACATCATTAAAACTGATTATCCGGCTGTTACCTCATTGCTGTGTGTGGGAGCTTGCTGTGCGCAAATTAGTTGCCGCGTTTCCCACATTACAACAGTGACCACACTTCAAAAAGTACTGCAATGGCTGTACAGCACTTTGGGACATACTGAGGTGGTGAAAGGCGCTATATAAATGCAAGTTCTTTTCATTTCAAAAGGTGATTCATTGGCTGTGACACGCTTTAGGATGTGATGAGTGTTGCGGTATGTGTATAGAAGGATACCTTTCTTTCCTTGGAAACGTAGGATTCCTGTTGGAGGTTCACTCTGGCAAAGGGGTCTGGGTACAGCTGCAGTTTCCGAAGGCAACGATCCAACCGTCGAACGTTCTGTTGAATTCCTGGAGGGTGGGGGGGTGAGGGGGAGAATCAGGAAAAAAGCATCAGGAAAAAGCTCTCAGCGCCTGAAACACAGGGAAGGCCCTGACTGGTGCAGATACGGGAGATCAAAATGTAGACACAGATGAGCTGTGGAAACCCACCTGGTTCAATCTGTTCTGAATAAACCTCCCCATCGCAGCATTGCTGTTTCTCAAACGATTCTCAACATCTCGTCTGTCCAGGAGTCCATTCCAGGCCTTGGTCAGTCTTTATGGGAAGAGTTTCCTGTTGCCAGTTTAAACCTCCGACCCATTGCGGTTTGGTTTGATGTTCTGGACTTGGCCAGAACTCTGGACAGCTGTGGCCAGTGCTGTCCAGTACGATAGCCAGTAGCCACATGTGGCTAATTTATGAATCCACATGTGGCCAATGGCCTTTCTGATTAGTAAATTGAAAATGAGTAACTGACACTATTTTTGGTCATGTGATCTCAACACTCATATTTGAAGGGTCTATGGATGGGAACCACAAATTTACAGCATGGAAGGAGGCCATTTTGGCCCATCATGTCCGTGCCGGCAAGCACAGAGCTTATCCAGCATAATCCCACTTTCCAACTCTCTGTCTGTAGCCTGTAGGTTACGGCACTTCAGGTGCACATCCAAGTACTTTTTAAATGTGGTGAGGGTTTCTGCCTCTACCACCCTTTCAGGCAGTGAGTTCCAGACCCCCACCACCCTATTGTGCGTTGGTAAAATGGTGAGATGTAAAGCAGAGTGAGCGAGTGCTTTTTGATCTTTGTGGCTGCTTTCCTTCCTTGGTTACTGAATAGGGGGAGATGTTTGTTAAGTAAAAAAGAGAGACAACTCCCAGCTTCTCCAGTCTCTCCATGTAACTGAAGTCCCTCATCCCCCGGACCATTCTAGTAAATCTCTGCACCCTCTCCAATACCTTCACATCCTTCCTAAAGTGCAGTGTCCAGAATTGGACACAATACTCCAGTTGAGGCCGAACCATTTATAAAGGTTTAACATAACGTCCTTGTTTTTGCGCTCTATGCCTCTATTAATAAAGCCAAGGATGATGGATGCCTTTTGAGCAGCCTTCTCATCATGTCCTTCCACCTTCAAGGATTTCAAGGAGGTCTCTCTCTTCCTGCAACACCTTTAGAATCGCACCATTTTGTTTATATTGCTTCTCGTCATCACTTCACCCTTAGTGAATATTATTGCTTTGAGATAGGGCAGAAGCAGAAATTTAAATTGGTGAACTGGAAATTTATAACAGATCTTGGAAGAAATGTCTTTGCTCAAAGGGTGTTAGATGTTTAGAATAATCTGCCGCGTGTGGGAGTGGTGTCGGTGAGCGCGGGCATTCACTGGAGGCTGGGCCAAATGAGCCACAGTTCTTAGAGGGACGGCCCCAGGACATCGCTGCAGGAGTTCCTCAGGGCAGTGTCCTCGACCCAACCATCTTCAGTTGCTTCATCAATGACCTTCCCTCCATCATAAGGTCAGAAGTGGGGATGTTCGCTGATGACTGCACAGTGTTCAGTTCCATTCACAACTCCTCAGATAATGGAGCAGTCCGTGCCCGCATGCAGCAAGACCTGGACAACATTCAGGCTTGGGCTGATAAGTGGCAAGTAACATTCGCACCACACAAGTGCCAGGCAATGACTATCTCCAACAAGCGAGAGTCTAACCACCGCCCCTTGACATTCAGCAACATTACCATCACCAAATCCCCCATCATCAACATCCTGGGGTCACCATTGACCAGAAACTTAACCGGACCAGCCACATAAATACTGTGACCACAAGAGCAGTTCAGAGGCTGGGTATCCTGCGGCAAGTGTCTCACCTCCTGACTCTCCAAAGCCTGTCCACCATTTACAAGGCACAAGTCAGGAGTGTGATGGAATATTCTCCACTTGCCTGGACGAGTGCAGCTCCAACAACACTCGAGAAGCTCGACACCATCCAGGACAAAGCAGCCGCTTGATCGTCACCCCATCCACCACCTTCAACATTCACTCCCTCCACCACCGGCGCACCGTGGCTGCAGTGTGCACCATCTACAAGATGCACTGCAGCAACTCGCCAAGGCTTCTTCGGCAGCACCTCCCAAACCCGCGAACTCTACCACCTAGAAGGACAAGGGCAGCAGGCGCATGGGAACACCACCACCTCCACGTTCCCCTCCCAGTCACACACCATCCTGACTTGGAAATATATCGGCCGTTCCTTCATCGTCGCTGGGTCACAATCCTGGAACTCCCTCCCTAACAGCACTGTGGGAGCACCTTCACCACACGGACTGCAGCGGTTCAAGAAGGCGGCTCACCACCACCTTCTCAAGGGGCAATTAGGGATGGGCAATAAATGCTAATGCTGGCCTTACCAGCGACGCCCACATCCCACGAATGAAGTTTTTTAAAAGGCTTGATGGGCTGAATGGATTTACCTCGTCCTTTATTTTGTCCGGGCTGGTGCAGCTATCGTAGCGCAGGGTGTGCAGTTAGGACAAAGGAGGCAGCACTGATGAATAAAGGGAGGGGCGGCTGAGCATTTTGGGCTGGGGAGTGGGGCACCAGCAGTCAGTGATGTCTCGGGCTGCCAACTCTGGTTGGCCCTATTCCTGGAGGCTTCATCCCAAGACCACCTGCCCCAGTAAAACAGCTTTTTCCTCCTTCTCCAATATTTTTTATAACTAATAAATGAAAGTGTTGAAAAAAATTGAAAAAAAACTCAATTCTGTTTATTGTTTCTATGATTTTTCTCCTGGGTTTTCTTGCCAAAATATCCAGGAGATTAATCTTTAAATTTTTGGAGACTGCAGAGCAATCCTGGAGGGTTGGTAACCCGAGCTGATGGCTACAATGCAAACGTTGTGCTTATGGTACAAATAACAGGACCTGTCTGGAAAGGGAGGTTAGGCTCTCTTACCAATTGGTTCCACGAAGTAAGGGTCGGTTTCAGCGTCCAGCAGCTCCTCGTATCCTCTATATCTATCGGGAAAATCTGTTGTTACCGAGGGTGTCTCTGTCTGCATTTCCTTCGCGGTCTCCTCCTCTTCCCTCTTCAGTGTCCCGTCATCAACCTTTGGGGAAAGTTGGGAGTAAGAACATAAGAACATAAGAATTAGGAACAGGAGTAGGCCATCTAGCCCCTCAAGCCTGCTCCGCCATTCAACAAGATCATGGCTGATCTGGCCGTGGACTCAGCTCCACTTACCCACCCACTCCCCATAACCCTTAATTCCCTTATTGGTTAAAAATCTATCTGTGACTTGAATACATTCAATGAGCTAGCCTCAACTGCTTCCTTGGGCAGAGAATTCCACAGATTCACAACCCTCTGGGAGAAGAAATTCCTTCTCAACTCTGTTTTAAATTGGCTCCCCCGTATTTTGAAGCTGTGCCCTCTAGTTCTAGTCTCCCCGACCAGTGGAAACAACCTCTCTGCCTCTATCTTGTCTATCCCTTTCATTATTTTAAATGTTTCTATAAGATCACCCCTCATCCTTCTGAACTCCAAGGAGTAAAGACCCAGTCTACTCAATCTATCATCATAAGGTAACCCCCTCATCTCCGGAATCAGCCTAGTGAATCGTCTCTGTACCCCCTCAAAAGCTAGTATATCCTTCCTTAAGTAAGGTGACCAAAACTGCACGCAGTACTCCAGGTGCGGCCTCACCAATACCCTGTACAATGATAATATACAGAATGACACACCATTTGCGTGCCCAGTGTCCTCCAGACTGCAGTGTAGAGGCTGAGTGGTGAAAGTGGGCTGGAATTGAATGGTGGAGCAGGCTCGAAGGGCCATATGGCCTTCTCCTATTTCTTATGTTCTTATGGAACCAAGCTCAGACAAGGTACAGTGAAAATGCAACTGATTTCAGAGAGCAGACACCACACCGCTCACACTCCCGAGTTCATTACTAGGTTGATTCTGGAGATGAGTGGGTTGACTTATGAGGAAAGGTTGAGTAGGTTGGGCCTCTACTCATTGGAATTCAGAAGAATGAGAGGTGATCTTATCAACACGTATAAGATAATGAGGGGCTTGACAAGGGGCTTGCAGAGAGGATGTTTCCACTGATAGGGGAGACTAGAACTAGGGGGCATGATCTTAGAATAAAGGGCCGCCCATTTAAAACTGAGATGAGGAGGAATTTCTTCTCTCAGAGGGTTGTAAATCTGTGGAATTTTCTGGCCCAGAGAGCTGTGGAAGCTGGGTCATTGAATATATTTAAGACAAAGTTAGACAGTTTCTTAACCGATAAGGGAATAAGAGGTTATGGGGAGCAGGCGGGGAAGTGGACCTGAGTCCATGATCGGATCAGCCATGATCGTATTAAATGGCGGAGCAGGCTCGAGGGGCCAAATGGCCTACTCCTGCTCATATTTCTTATGTTCAGAGAACACACAGCACTCACACTCCCGAGTCCACACAAGACACAGCGCTCACACTCCCGAGTTCACACAACACACAGCGCTCACACTCCCGAGTTCACACAACACACAGCGCTCACACTCCTGAGTTCCACACACACACAGCGCTCACACTCCCGAGTACACATGACACAGCGCTCAAACTCCCGAGTTCACACAACACACAGCGCTCACACTCCCGAGTTCACACAGCACACAGCGCTCACACTCCCGAGTTCACACAACACACAGCGCTCACACTCCCGAGTTCACACAACACACAGTGCTCACACTACCGAGTTCACACAACACACAGCGCTCACACTCCCGAGTTCACACAACACACAGCGCTCACACTCCCGAGTTCACACAACACACAGCGCTCACACTCCCGAGTTCACACAACACACAGTGCTCACACTACCGAGTTCACACAACACACAGCGCTCACACTCCCGAGTTCACACAGCACACAGCGCTCACACTCCCGAGTTCACACAACACACAGCGCTCACACTCCCAAGTTAACACAACACACAGTGCTCACACTACCGAGTTCACACAACACACAGCGCTCACACTCCCGAGTTCACACAACACACAGTGCTCACACTACCGAGTTCACACAACACACAGCGCTCACACTCCCGAGTTCACACAACACACAGTGCTCACACTACCGAGTTCACACAACACACAGCGCTCACACTCCCGAGTTCACACAACACACAGCGCTCACACTCCCGAGTTCACACAACACACAGCGCTCACACTCCCGAGTTCACATGACACAGCGCTCACACTCCCGAGTTCACACAACACACAGCGCTCACACTCCCGAGTTCACATGACACAGCGCTCACACTCCCGAGTTCACACAACACACAGCGCTCACACTCCCGAGTTCACACAACACACAGCGCTCACGCTCCCGAGTTCACACAACACACAGCGCTCACACTCCCGAGTTCAGAGAACACACAGCGCTCATGCTCCTGAGTTCACACAACACACAGCGCTCACACTCCCGGGTTCACACAACACACAGCGTTCACACGGTCTGTGCATTTTCTGAAATGGGTAGTGCTGGCTCTGTCATAAGAACATAAGAACATAAGAATTAGGAACAGGAGTAGGCCATCTAGCCCCTCGAGCCTGCTCCGCCATTCAATAAGATCATGGCTGATCTGGCCGTGGACTCAGCTCCACTTACCCGCCCTCTCCCCGTAACCCTTAATTCCCTTATTGGTTAAAAATCTATCTATCTGTGACTTGAATACATTCAATGAGCCAGCCTCAACTGCTTCCTTGGGCAGAGAATTCCACAGATTCACAACCCTCTGGGAGAAGAAATTCCTTCTCAACTCGGTTTTAAATTGGCTCCCCCGTATTTTGAGGCTGTGCCCCCTAGTTCTAGTCTCCCGACCAGTGGAAACAACCTCTCCACCTCTATCCTGTCTATCCCTTTCATGATTTTAAATGTTTCTATAAGATCACCCCTCATCCTTCTGAACTCCAAGGAGTAAAGACCCAGTCTACTCAATCTATCATCATAAGGTAACCTCCTCATCTCCGGAATCAGCCTGGTGAATCGTCTCTGTACCCCTTCCAAAGCTAGTATATCCTTCCTTAAGTAAGGTGACCAAAACTGCATGCAGTACTCCAGGTGCGGCCTTACCAATACCCTATACAGTTGCAGAAGGACCTCCCTGCTTTTATACTCCATCCCTCTCGCAATGAAGGCCAACATTCCATTCGCCTTCCTGATTACATGCTGCACCTGCAAACTAACTTTTTGGGAGACTGTCTGTTCTCTGAACTCTGGCGTCTGCCTAACAATGACTGGATCAAATTCCACATGCAGACACAGTGCTGGGTGAGTAACGTCCTGTCGGTGGGAATAAGACATCTGCTGTTTCTGACACAGCGGTGTGAATAGATGCAGCCAGGTCTATCGATGGAGCATATATAGAATCACTGCAAAGCCTTCACACACAATGTGTTAGGTTTGAAGCGCAGGGTGTGTTGATAAGCGAGCAAACATGATAGACATTGTGTGCCAGCAATGTCTCATAAATGACCAGTCCATCTAGTTTTGGTGCTGTTGGTTGAAGTGATATTGGCTAACTCATGACTCGCAAGAATTCGACCAGCTGAGCCAAGCTGACACCGCTGGAGAAGCAAGTGACTCATTCATAGGAACAGGAAGAGGCCCATTCAGCCCCTCGAGCTTGTTCCGCCATTCAATGAGACCATGGCTGATCTGCACCTTTACCCTTTCTCCATATCCCTTGATACCCTTACTCAACAAAAATACATTGATCTCAGTTCTGAATATTTCAATTGACCCCCGACCTCAACAGCTTTTTGGGGGAGAGAGTTCCAGATTCCCAGCACCCTTTGTGTGAAGAAGTGCTCCCTAACATCACCCCTGAACGGCCGGGCTCTAATTTTAAGGTGACATCCCCTTGTTCTGGACATCCCCCACCAGAGGGAACAGTTTCTCTCGATCCACCCGATCGAATCCTGTAATCATCGTAAACACCTTCACATGGACCAGTCTGTTGCTAACATTCAGAGGCTGCAAAAAGGTTTCCAAAGTGATTCAAACCTTTGCTTTTTAACCAAACTGGCAGTCCTGACTCAGTGGTCAGTGCTCTCACCTCTGAGTCAGAAGGTCGTGCGTTCAAGTCTCATGCGAGACTTGAGCACCAGGCTGATACTCCAGTGCAGTACTGAGGGAGCGCCGCACTGTCGGAGGGGCAGTACTGAGGGAGCGCCGCACTGTCGGAGGGGCAGTACTGAGGGAGCGCCGCACTGTCGGAGGGGCAGTACTGAGGGAGCGCCACACTGTCGGAGGGGCAGTACTGAGGGAGCGCCGCACTGTCGGAGGGGCAGTACTGAGGGAGCGCCGCACTGTCGGAGGGGCAGTGCTGAGGGAGTGCCGCACTGTCGGAGGGGCAGTGCAGAGGGAGTGCCGCACTGTGGGAGGGGCAGTACTGAGGGAGCGCCGCACTGTCGGAGGGGCAGTGCTGAGGGAACGTCGCACTGTCGGAGGGGCAGTACTGAGAGAGCGCTGCACTGTCGGAGGGGCAGTACTGAGGGAGCGCCGCACTGTCGGAGGGGCAGTACTGAGGGAGCGCCGCACTGTCGGAGGGGCAGTACTGAGGGAGCACCGCACTGTCGGAGGGGCAGTACTGAGGGAGCGCTGCACTGTCGGAGGGGCAGTGCTGAGGGAGCGCCGCACTGTGGGAGGGGCAGTACTGAGGCAGCGCCGCACTGTCGGAGGGGCAGTGCTGAGGGAGCGCCGCATTGTCGGAGGGGCAGCTCTGAGGGAGCGCCGCACTGTCGGAGGGGCAGCACTGAGGGAGCGCCGCACTGTCGGAGGGACAGTACTGAGGGAGCGCCGCACTGTCGGAGGGGCAGCACTGAGGGAGCTCCACACTGTCGGAGGGGCAGCACTGAGGGAGCGCCACACTGTCGGAGAGGCAGTACTGAGGGAGTGCCGCACTGTCGGAGGGGCAGTACTGAGGCAGTGCCGCACTGTCGGAGGGGCAGTACTGAGGCAGTGCTGCACTGTCGGAGGGGCAGTACTGAGGGAGCGCCGCACTGTCGGAGGGGCAGTACTGAGGGAGCGCCGCACTGTCGGAGGGGCAGTACTGAGGGAGCGCCGCACTGTCGGAGGGGCAGTACTGTGGGAGTGCTGCACTGTCGGAGGGGCAGTACTGCGGGAGCGCCGCACTGTTGGAGGGGCAGCACTGAGGGAGCGCCGCACTGTCGGAGGGGCAGTACTGAGGGAGCGCCGCACTGTCGGAGGGGCAGTACTGAGGGAGCGCCGCACTGTCGGAGGGGCAGTACTGAGGGAGTGCTGCACTTTCGGAGGGGCAGTACTGCGGGAGCGCCGCACTGTTGGAGGGGCAGCACTGAGGGAGCGCCGCACTGTCGGAGGGGCAGCACTGAGGGAGCGCCGCACTGTCGGAGGGGCAGCACTGAGGGAGCGCCGCACTGTCGGAGGGGCAGCACTGAGGGAGCTCCGCACTGTCGGAGGGGCAGCACTGAGGGAGCGCCGCACTGTCGGAGGGGCAGTACTGAGGGACCGCCGCACTGTCGGAGGGGCAGTACTGAGGGACCGCCGTACTGTCGGAGGGGCAGTACTGAGGGAGCGCCGCACTGTCGGAGGGGCAGTACTGAGGGAGTGCCACACTGTCGGAGGTACCGCCTTTCAGATGAGATATTACACCGAGGCCCCGTCTGCCCTCTCAGGCGTACGCAAAAGGCCAGATGGCCACTATTTTGAAGAAGAACAGGGACAGTTATCCTGGAGCCAGTATTTATCCTTCAATCAACATCAGTAAAACAGATTATCTAAGTCTTTATCACATTGCTGTTTGTGGGAGCTTGCTGTGCGCAAATTCTCTGCCGTGTTTCCCACATTACAACAGTGACTACACTTCAAAAAGTATTTCATTGGCTGTAAATCGCTTTGGGATGTCCTGAGGCGCTATATAAATGGGAGTCTTTCTTATCTTTCTTAATCCTCTGCACCATTAGTTTTCCCCATCTATTAATCTCTGGAGCACTGAAGGGACTGACCTGAGTCATGAAGAACCCATCCACTTTCTTTCCTTCGATGGTGTCCTGGGAGGCGAGGTCTTCCGACGCGCAGGAACTGAGCAGTGCCGACATAAGTTCTGTGCAGATATCGGTCGCCGGTGCTGGGGTTTCGAGCTCCGTGTCCCCACGCTGGCTCGCCCCTTCCTCGGCGCGGTCCAGCTCCGGGAGCGGATCGGCTGCTTCCAACATCACCGGCTCTTTGGGGATCTTTGGAATGCGAGTGCCGACCTGGAATAAACGAGCGGGAAATGTCTACTTCATCTCACTGGGAATATATATCAAGGCAGTAAGTGACTGTGCACAGACCACCCCAGCCCTCGCACAACTGCAGCAAGAAGCTAGCAACAAGATCACTGCTTTGCAGGTTTCACAGACAAAGACGGAGAAGACCGTGGATTGCAATCGTTGATGGAAAATCCTGGAATTCCCAAGTCATGAGAACTGAAATCTGAATTATTTAATCACCTTAAAGCAGCAGTCCTGATGAGGAATAAAGGACTGGGGTTATACAATCCCAAAATTAAAACTTTTAGATTTTCTGTGGTTTGAGAAATCAGAAACATAGAAACATAGAAAATAGGTGCAGGAGTAGGCCATTCGGCTCTTCGAGTCTGCACCAACATTCAATAAGATCATGGCTGATCATTTATTCAGTACCCCTTTCCTGCTTTCTATCCATACCCCTTGATCCCTTTAGCCATAAGGGCCATATCTAACTCCCTCTTGAATATATCCAATGAACTGGCCTCAACAACTCTCTGCGGTAGGGAATTCCACAGGTTCACAATTCTCCGAATGAAGAAGTTTCTCCTCATCTCGGTCCTAAATGGTTTACCCCTTATCCTTAGACTATGACCCCTGGTTCTGGACTTCCCCAACATCGGGAACATTCTTCCTGCATCTAACCCTATCCAGTCCCTCAGAATTTTATATGTTTCTATGAGATCCCCTCTCATCCTTCTAAACTCCAGTGAATACACTCCCAGTCGATCCAGTCTTTCTTCAAAAGTCAGTCCTGCCATCTCGGGAATCAATCTGGTGAACCTTCACTGCACTCCCTCAATAGCAAGAACGTCCTTCCTCAGATTAGGAGACCAAAACTGTCATGTATTCAACTATCATTGTAACCCATGTATAAGCTGACCTAAGTTGTACACCTTGAGAAACATAGAAACATAGAAAATAGATGCAGGAGTAGGCCATTCGGCCCTTCGAGCATGCATCGCCATTCAATGAGTTCATGGCTGAACATGCAACTTCAGTACCTCATTCCTGCTTTCTCGCCATACCCCAACATTGACCACAAGGGATGAACTTGTGGGAGACACTCCTAACCTGGACTTTCAGGTATAAAAGGGGAAGCTCCACCCACCTTCATCACTTGAGGTCTTGGTAATAAAGGTAACTGGTCACAGAGTGACCTTCTCTCAAGTGTGCAATTATACTGTAAAGTAAGAACATATCATTGGCGATGAGAAACTGGGATTTAAACCACGCGAGCATGGCCACTAGCAGCACAGAAGAGAGGTACTGTATTGGTGATGATTGAGATGACTTTATTGAGAGACTACAGCAAAGTTTTGTCACTAAGGAATGGTTGGGACAGGATTCGGCCGACAAACGCAGGGCTCATCTCCTGACGGTTTGTGGATCCAGAACGTACTCCCTGATGAAGGACCTTCTAGCGCCAGAGAAGCCGGCGGACAAGACGTTCAAAGAGCTCAGTAAGTTGATCGGGGAACACCTTAAACCGGCGAGCAGCATGCACATGGTGAGACACCGGTTTTACACGCACCGACAGCGAGAAGGGCAAAGCGTTCCTGACTTCGTGGCAGACCTCCGGCGACTGGCGAGCCTATGTAAGTTCCCAGATGCATGCAGAGCGGAGATGCTACGAGACTTTTTTATTGAGGGCATCGGGCACGCTGGGGTTTTCAGGAAACTGATTGAGACCAAAGATTTGACCTTGGAAGCGGCGTCTCTGATAGCCCAGACATTAATCTCAGGGGAGGAAGAGACCAGAATGATGTATGACAAAAGTCTTGGCTCAAATGCGGCAAACGATCAGGGAGTCAACATTGTTAACGCAGCACACAGTTCTCTAGGACAAGGGCAATCGGACATGCCCCAGCATGTAGTCGAACCCAAAGGGGGAATTCAACAGAGACAATGGCTAGCTGAACGGCGATTCATGCCATCGCAATGGACAATGCAGCAAGAAATGGGGCCATCAACACCTGTTAATGGTGCGCTTAAGGACAGTTACAGAGACAGTCTGAGATGATCGACTGGTAATGGGCCTTTTGTTTCCAACAACGGGGCTTCCAGCTCATGCTGAAGATATGGAGGCAAACACCCAGTCAGAGCTTGCAGGTCTCAGCAATATACCTGCAGAAACTGCAATGTCAGCGGTCACTTGGCGCGTATGTGCAGGAAGCCTGCAGCCAGGTTGATGTACGAGGAGGACGGGCCCAATGTAAGCCCTACAAAGCCAAATGAATACTGGGGGAAATCACTGGAAGCTGAAGTTCAGCGAGTTCATGTGGAGCACATATACAGTTCATATACCAGGACGCCACCGATAATGATGAAAGTGCTCCTCAATGGCATCCCAGTATTAATGGAGCTAGACAAGGGGGCCAGCCAGTCCCTGATGAGTATCAAACAGTTCGAAAGATTGTGGGTGCCCAAGGCCAGGAGGCCAAAATTATTGCCGATTGACGCACAGCTATGGACATATACAAAGCAGATCATTCTTGTGCTAGGCAGCGCCACGGTAGTCGTGACCCACAAAGATTCGGAGAACAGGTTGCCACTCTGGATTGTCCCGGGGGATGGTCCCGCACTACTGGGGAGGAGTTGGCTTGCTGTCATGAACTGGAAATGGGGCCATGTCAATGCAATTTCTTCTGTGGAGCGAGTATCATGCTCATAGGTCCTGAACAAATCTGACTCATTATTTCAACCCGGCATCGGCACTTTCATGGGGGCCAAGGTAGTGATTCACATAAACCCGGACGCCAAGCCAGTATGCCACAAGGCTAGCCTGGTGCCGTACATGATGCGGGAAAAGATAGAATGCGAATTGGAACACCTGCTGAGGGAAGGCATCATCTCGCCAGTCGAATTCAGTGACTGGGCGAGCCCGATCGTGCCGGTGCTCAAGGCGGATGGGTCGGTCAGGATATGTGGCGATTACAAGGCCACCATCAATCGGGTGTCACTCCAAGACCAGTACCCGCTACTGAGAGCAGAGGACCTCTTTACGACGCTATCCGGTGGCAAACTTTTTTCAAAATTGGACCTGACCTCAGCTTACATGACCCAGGAGCTGGCGAGTGAGTTGAAGAAGCTGACCACCATCACGACACACAAGGGGTTGTTTGAGTATAGCAGATGTCCGCTCGAGATTTGTTCGGCCGCCGCGATCTTTCAACGAAATATGGAAAGCCTCCTCAAGTCGATTCCAAGGACGGTGGTTTTTCAAGACGACATCCTCATTACGGGTCGCGATACTGAAGAACACCTCCACAACCTGGAGGAGATGCTGCGCAGACTGGACCGGGTAGGGCTGCGACTGAAAAAGGTGAAGTGCGTCTTCTTAGCTCCAGAGGTAGAATTTCTGGGGAGAAGAGTAGCAGCAGACGGGATCAGACCTACTGAGTCCAAAACGAAGGCGATCCAGTGAGCACCCAGACCCCGTAACACGACGGAGCTGTGTTCGTTCCTGGGGCTCCCGAACTATTTTGGTAACTTTCTTCCCAGATTGAGCATGCGTCGTCCTATGGGGTCGGGTGTATGTTGCAGCATGTGAATGCCAATGGTCAGTTACAGCCGGTAGCTTATGCCTCCAGAAGTCTGTCCCAGGCAGAAAGGGGCTACGGGATGGTAGAAAAGGAAGCGCTAGCATGTGTATATGCAGTAAAAAAAATGTATCAGTACCTGTTTGGCAAGAAATTTGAGCTGGGGACAGATCACAAACCCCTAACGTCCCTTATGGCCGACAACAAGGCCATAAATGATAATGCATCGGCCCACATACAGAGGTGGGCACTTACGTTAGCCGCCTATGACTACACTATTCGGCACAGACCGGGCACTGAAAACTGCGCCGATGCACTCAGCAGGCTCCCACTAGCCACCACTGAGGGGGCAACTGAGCATGATGCTGAGATGGTCATGGCTGTTGAAGCTTTTGAAAGCGAAGGCTTACCTGTGACTGTCCGTCAGATTAAAATCTGGACAAATAAAGACCCGCTACTGTCTTTAGTTAAAAAATGTGTCCTGAATGGGGACTGGGCAGCCACATAGGGGGCATGCCCTGAGGAATTTAAACCGTTTCATAGGTGCAAGGATGAACTCTCGATTCAGGCTGATTGCCTGCTGTGGGAAAACCGAGTAGTCATGCCCCAGATGGGCAGAGAGGTGTTTATCAGGGAACTTCACAATGAGCACCCGGGCATTGTCATGATGAAGGCAATTGCAAGGTCACACGTTTGGTGGCCAGGGATAGATGCAGGTGCAACACGTGTGCTCAGCTGGGCAACGCACCCAGGGAAGCCCCCCTTAGCCCCTAGTCCTGGCCCGCCAAGCCATGGACACGCATCCACGTGGACGACGCAGGTCCTTTCATGGGAAAAATGATTTTGGTTGTAGGAGACGTCTACTCCAAATGGATTGAGTGTGCCATTTTAAATTCAAGCACATCCTCTGCCACGGTAGAAGATCTACGGGCAATGTTCGCCGCCCACGGTCTACCGGATGTCTTGGTCAGCAACAATGGCCCGTGCTTCACAAGCACTGAATTCCAGGACTTCATGGCAGGCAATGGAATCAACCATGTCAGAACGGCACCGTTTAAGCCGGCCTCAAACGGCCAGGCAGAACGAGCAGTGCAGCTAATCAAACAGGGGATGCTCAGAATCCAAGGGGGTTCCCTACAAAGCCGCTTATCACGCCTCCTGTTGGCCTATAGATCCCGACCACACTCGCTCACAGGGGTTCCATCCGCAGAGCTGCTAATGAAAAGGACGCTCAAAACCCGGCTATCCCTAATACACCCTACTATGAAAGAAATTGTTGAGAGCAGGCCTCAGTCACAATGTGACTACCATGACAGGAATACGAGGGCGCGATGTATTGATGTCAATTACCCTGTTTTTGTCCTTAATTACGCTGCAGGGCCCAAATGGCTCGCAGGCACTGTGATTGCCAAAGAGGGGAATAGGATTCTGGTAGTTAAACTTACCAATGGACAAATCTGCCGCAAACACGTGGATCAAACTAAAAGAAGGTTCAACAACCCCATTGAAGAAGCAGAGGAAGAACACGATGTAGAGTTTACTCCACCACAGGTGACCAAACACCGGAACCAAGTGGAGGAGAGCCCAGTCACTGGACAGTCCGGACAGGCCTGAGGCACCGCAAACAGCAGACACTCAGGCCAGCGCCCAACAACCGGAGCCCCAACTCAGGCGCTCTACAAGGGAGCGTAAACCACCAGAGAGACTTAACCTGTGATCCCAATAAGACTTTGGGGGGGAGGTGATGTCATGTATTCAACTGTCATTGTAATCCATGTATAAACTGACCTAAGTTGTACACCGTGAGAACATTGACCACAAGGGGGTGCACTTGTGGGAGACACTCCTAACCTGGACTTTCCGATATAAAAGGGAAAGCTCCACCCACCTTCATCACTTGAGGTCTTGGTAATAAAGGTAACTGGTCACAGAGTGACCTTCTCTCAAGTATGGGCCTCGTGTGCATTTATACTGTATAGTAAGGATATATCAAAATCTGCACACAATATTCCAGGTGAGGCCTCACTGAGGCCCTGTACAACTGCAGTAAGACCTCCCTGCTCCTATACTAAATTCCACCATTCCATACAGAGTTTGGGTAGGGTAGCATGGTGATTGTGTTACTGAACTTGTAATCCTGAGGCCTGGATTAATGATCTGGACACGTGAGTCAAATCCTGGGCAGCTGGAGAATTTAACGTCAGTTCAATAAATCTGGAATTAAAAAGCTAGTATCAATAATGACAACCATGAAACTACCGGATTGTTGTAAAAGCCCAACTGGTGCACTAATGTCCTTTAAGGAAGGAAATCTGCCGCCCTTACCCGGTCTGGCCGATATGTGACTCCAGACCCCAGAAATGTGGTTGACTCTTAACAGCCCTCCGAAATGGCCCAGCGAGACACTTGTACCAAACCGCTACAACAAAGTCAGCACACGGACTGCAGCGGTTCAAGGAGGCACCTTCATCACCTTCTCAAGGGGCAATTAGGGACGGGCGATAAACGCCAGCCTTGCCAGCGACACCGAGAATGAATAAATAAAAACAAAAAAATCAGTCCATCTCCTGGTACACAAAAGAACCAGAGGGGGAGACGAGGGGAATGTTTTTACCCAGCGAGTTGTGATCGGGAAGACACTGCCTGAAAGGGCGGTGGGAGCAGATTCAATAGTAACTTTCAAACAGGGAATTGGATAAATACTTGCAAAGGAAACATTAGCAGGGCTGTGGGGAAAGAGCAGGGTGGGGAGTGGGTCCAATTGGCCTCCTGTGCTGTATGATTCTGTGATTCTAAGTTCAAAAGCAGAGTTCCTGCCCTGCCCCCTCTGCTGCGGGCAGCTCTCGGGTAACTTATCCACAGAGATAGAAGAACAAATATGTGGGGAAATTGCTGCCAAGTGCAAAAACTACAGAGCTGTAATAGTGGGGGATTTCAACTACCCTAATATTAATTGGGGGAAAAGGTAGTGTGAATGGCACAGAGGGTGGGGAATTCCTAAAATGCATTCAGAACTTCTTTAGCCAGTATGTAACAAGTCCAACAAGGGAGGAGGGGGCGGGTCTGGACTTGGTTTTGGGGAATGAAGAGGGGCAGGTGGAAGGGGTATCAGTGGGGGAGCATTTTGGTGCTAGTGATCATAATTCAGTAAGATTTAGGGTAAACAAACATAGAAAATAGGTGCAGGAGTAGGCCATTCAGCCCTTCGAGCCTGCACCATCATTCAATATGATCATGGCTGATCATGCAACTTCAGTACCCCATTCCTGCTTTCTCTCCATCTTAGTTATGGAAAAGGATAAAGGTGGACCAGGAATAAAGGTTCTCAATTGAGGTAAAGCAAATTTTGCTGAGCTGAGATGGGATTTGGCCAAAGCGTCTGAAAAAGGCTACTTGATGGTAAATCAGTGTCAGAGCAGTGGGAGGTATTCAAGGAAGAAATCCTGAGGGTACAGAACAAGTATGTTCCCTTAAAAAAAAAGGTGGGGCTAACAAATCTAGAGCTCCCTGGATTTCAAGGGATATTCAGGGTAAGATAAAGAAAAAAAAGAGAAGCTTATGACAGATACCGAGAACTGGATACTGCAGAAACTCTAGAGGAGTATAAGAAGTGCAGGGGTGCAATTAAAAAATATATCAGCAAAGCAAAGAGAGAGCATGAAAAAATGTTGGCAAATAAAATCAGGGAAAACCCAAAGATGTTTTACAAATACATTAAGAGTAAGAGGATAACTAGAGGAAGAGTGGGGCCTATTACAGATAAAGGAAATCTGTGTGTGGAGGCAGAAGCGGTGGGGATGATTCTTAATGAATACTTTACGTCTGTTTTCACAAAAGAGAGGGGCGATGCAGACTTTGCAATGAGGGGGGTGGAGGAGTGTGAAATATTAGATGAGATAAACATAGTGAGAGAGGGAGTATTAAGGTGCTTAGCAGCTTTGAAGGTGGATAAATCCCTAGGCTCGGATGAAATGGGGTAGCTCTTTTAATAAAGGATGAGATCAGTGCATCGGTGAGAAACGATATTGGCTCAGAAGATCAAAATATTGAATCAGTTTGGGCGGAGATAAGGATAATAAGGGGAAAAAGTCACTGGTGGGCGTAGTCTATAGGCCCCCTAACAGTAGCTACACTGTTGGACGGAGTATCAATCAAGAAATAATGGAAGCTTGTAAAAAAGGAACTGCAATACAGATTCGAATCCGGCAAACTCAAGACCGAGGCCGAGCCGGTTTTTGTGCTTTTCCCGGACTTCGGAACATCTTTCTGACATCACGAATCGGGCCGAGCCCAGGTTCAGCTATTTCCAGATTTCAGAACGTCAGAAAGGGGGGGGGGGGGTGGTGGGGGGGGGGGGCTGCTCGCCGAGGAGCTGTTCGGGTCGCCAGCCGCATCGATGAGGTCCTCAGGCGGGGCCCTGCCGCCGAGGAAATGTTTGGCAGGGGGCCCCGCCTCGGAGGAAATGTTTGGCCGGGGCCCTGCCGCTGAGGACCTGATCGGGTGGGGTCCCACCGCCGAGGAAGAGTTCCTTGTCTGGCCCGAGGTAGGCGGGGTCGGGCAGCCGAGGTAAAGGGGAGGGAGGGGGGCCGAGGCGCAGTCGGGCCGGGGTGAAGTCGGGGCAAAGTCGGGCCGGGGTGAAGTCGGGGCAAAGTCGGGCCAGGGTGAAGTCGGGGCAAAGTCGGGGCAAAGTCGGGGCAAAGTCGGGCCAGGGTGAAGTCGGGGCAAAGTCGGGGCAAAGTCGGGGCAAAGTCGGGCCGGGGTGAAGTCGGGGCAAAGTCGGGGCAAAGTCGGGGCAAAGTCGGGCCAGGGTGAAGTCGGGGCAAAGTCGGGGCAAAGTCGGGGCAAAGTCGGGCCGGGGTGAAGTCGGGGCAAAGTCGGGCCAGGGTGAAGTCGGGGCAAAGTCGGGGCAAAGTCGGGCCGGGGTGAAGTCGGGGCAAAGTCGGGGCAAAGTCGGGCCAGGGTGAAGTCGGGGCAAAGTCGGGCTGGGGTGAAGTTGGGGCAAAGTCGGGGCAAAGTCGGGCTGGGGTGAAGTTGGGGCAAAGTCGGGCTGGGGTGAAGTTGGGGCAAAGTCGGGCTGGGGTGAAGTTGGGGCAAAGTCGGGGCAAAGTCGGGCTGGGGTGAAGTTGGGGCAAAGTCGGGGCAAAGTCGGGCTGGGGTTAAGTCGGGGCAAAGTCGGGCTGGGGTGAAGTTGGGGCAAAGTCGGGGCAAAGTCGGGCTGGGGTTAAGTCGGGGCAAAGTCGGGCTGGGGTGAAGTTGGGGCAAAGTCGGGGCAAAGTCGGGCTGGGGTTAAGTCGGGGCAAAGTCGGGCTGGGGTGAAGTTGGGGCAAAGTCGGGGCAAAGTCGGGCTGGGGTTAAGTCGGGGCAAAGTCGGGCTGGGGTGAAGTTGGGGCAAAGTCGGGGCAAAGTCGGGCCGGGGTTAAGTCGGGGCAAAGTCGGGCTGGGGTGAAGTTGGGGCAAAGTCGGGCCGGGGTGAAGTTGGGGCAAGTCGGGGCAAAGTCGGGGCAAAGTCGGGCCGGGGTGAAGTTGGGGCAAGTCGGGCCGGGGTGAAGTCGGGGCAAAGTCGGGGCAAAGTCGGGCTGGGGTGAAGTTGGGGCAAAGTCGGGGCAAAGTCGGGCTGGGGTGAAGTTGGGGCAAAGTCGGGGCAAAGTCGGGCCGGGGTGAAGTTGGGGCAAAGTCGGGGCAAAGTCGGGCCGGGGTGAAGTTGGGGCAAAGTCGGGGCAAAGTCGGGCCGGGTGAAGTTGGGGCAAGTCGGGCCGGGTGAAGTTGGGGCAAGTCGGGCCGGGGTGAAGTCGGGGCAAAGTCGGGGCAAAGTCGGGCCGGGTGAAGTTGGGGCAAGTCGGGCCGGGTGAAGTTGAACCGGTGCGAAGTCGGTTCGCTGAGGTGGGGGGAGTCCGGATATCGGAACACTTTCCGGTTTCCGGACAACCTCACCACGGATCGGCCACGTGTCCGGATTCCGGAACATTCTGGATTCCGTAACTCCGGATTTTGGAGGTCGAACCTGTAATCATGGCCGATTTTAACCTTTATATTGATTGGACAAAGCAAATTGGCCAGGGTAGCTGTCACGTATGTACTTTTGGGATCACTAGCCACTAGATGACGCCAATGGTGGAGGCCATTGTGCTGCATGCACGTGGTGCAGTTCAAGTATAAAAGGCCAGCCATATTGTACATTAGTCACTTTGGGCCTTAATAAAGCAGAGCCAAGGTCCTACCTCTTGGAGTTAAACAGTACTCAGTCTAACAGTTATTGCATACACAACATTAGGCGACGAGGCAACAAGAACCTTTGCTTGCAAAAATGAGCACACTTGGATTGTTGGAGCAATTTGTGGAAGGAGAAGATTGGGCAGACTTTGTGAGCCGTTTGGGTCAGTTCTTTGTGGCCAACAAAATGGAGGAGGTCAGCAACGTAGATCAGCGCCGGGCGGTGTTCCTCACGGTTTGTGGTCCAAAAATTTATGGCCTGATAAAGAATCTACTCCTGCAGAGTTCAACAGAGAAGGTGTATGAAGAATTGTGTACACTGGTACAGGACCACCTTAAGCCAGACGAAGGCATCATCATCTCGAGATACAGATTTTACACGCACGTTCGCTAAGAGAGCCAGAATGCAGCGAAATTCGGTGCCGACCTGAGATGTCTAGCGGGACCGTGTAAGTTCGGGGCTGTGTTGGCAGGCATGCTGCGGGACTTCTTTGCAATCGGCATCAACCACGAAGTGATCCTGCATAAACTACTGGCGGTGGAGATGTTGGACTTGAACAGGGCCATCACAATCGCTCAGTCATGCATGACGATGGATAGAAGTCCAAAGCAGATATCAGTGAAAAATCGAAACTCGGCAAGTACTGTAAATATGATTGATTCGGTGTTCGGCAGAGCGGCACATGGCGGGGCCTACCCGACTGCGTACGCGAAACCCGTGGCTGCCCAAAGTCCGCCAGCGGGAATGCATCCGATTTCTCCGTGTTGGCATTGTGGGGAAAATCACCGGCACCAGCAGTGCCGATGTAAGCAATATAGTTGCAAAGGCTGTCTGAGAGTGTCTCCAGCGTAAGTGTCTGCAGATGAGCAAGCGTGCTGCAACACACCACATGGAGGATGATGGTCAGACGAGCGCGGATCCGGATACGCAATCCGAGATACCAGAGGAGGAAGTGTACTCGTTCCTAAGAGCAAACCGATAATGATCAACATGAAATTTAATGGGGTGCCGGTATCGATGGAACTGGACACGGGGGTGAGTAAATCGATAATGAGCCAGAGGGCATTCAACAAGCTGTGGGATACGAAGGCTGTGAGGCCAAGGCTGAGTCCAGTCAATGCCAAGTTGCGCACATACACCGAAGAACTCATAATGGTGATTGGCAATGCCATAATTAAAGTGTCGTATGACGGTGCGGTTCATGAGTTACCGCTATGGATTGTCCCAGGAAATGGCCCAACGCTGTTCAGCAGGAACTGGCTTAAAAAATCAGATGCGACTGGAATGACATCACGGCGTTGTCATCGGAGGAAGATACATGTGCTCAAGTACAGAGCAAGTTCCCCTCGCTGTTCAAACCAGGCATCGGAAACATCACGGGAGCCAAGGTGCAGATCCACGTGGACTCAGATGCAAGACCCATCCATCATAAAGCTCAGGCAGTGCCGTATATGATGAGGGAGAAGGTCGAAATCGAACTGGACAGACTCCAGTGTGAAGGGATCATATCACCAGCTGAATTTAATGAATGGGCCAGCCCCATTGTTCCTGTGCTGAAAAGTGATGGCACAGTCAGAATCTATGGAGACTACAAGGCTACGATCAACAGGGTTTCGAAACAGGATCAGTACCCATTACCGAAGGCTGATGACTTGTTTGCAATGCTAGCCGGGGGGGAAGTCGTTCACCAAACTGGACTTGACGTCGGCCTACATGACACAGGAGCTGGTCGAGACGTTGAAGAGACTTACGTGCATTAACACACACAAAGGACTGTTTATTTATCACAGGTGCCCTTTTGGAATTCGCTCGGTTGCAGCAATATTTCAGAGGAACATGGAGAGTCTACTGAAGTCCATTCCCAGAACCGTCATGTTCCAAGATGACATCCTGATCACAGGTCGTGACTCCGAGGAACAGCTGAACAACCTGGAAGAAGTTCTACATCGTCTGGACAAAGTGGGACTCAGACTGAAACGCTCGAAGTGCGTCTTCATGGCACCAGAGGTTGAATTCCTGGGGAGGAAAATTGTTGCTGATGGCATCAGGCCCACGGACGCGAAAATCAAGGTCATCAAGAATGCACCCAAGCCGCAGAATGTGATGGAGCTGCGTACGTTCCTGGGTCTACTCAACTACTTCGGTAACTTCCTACCTCGATTGAGCACATTATTAGAACCACTGCACATGCTGCTAAGAAAAGGCGACAACTGGGTTTGGGGTGCGTCTCAAGACAGAGCTTTTGAGGAAGCCACAAATCTGCTTTGCTCTAACAAGCTGCTGGTACATTATGACCCATGTAAACGTTTAGTATTGGCCTGTGATGCTTCATCATATGGAATTGGTTGCGTACTCCAACAAGCTAATGAATCGGGTAAACTTCAGCCAGTTGCGTATGCTTCAAAAAATTTGTCTAAAGCGGAAAGAGCCTACAGCATGGTGGAGAAAGAAGCACCAGCCTGTGTGTATGGGGTTAAAAAGATGCATCAGTACCTGTTCGGTCTTCGGTTTGAACTGGAGACAGATCACAAGCCGCTCATTTCACTGTTCTCTGAAAACAAAGTTATTCAATACCAATGCTTCATCCCGCATCCAGAGGTGGGCGCTGACATTATCCGCTTATGATTATGTCATTCGCCATAGACCTGGCACCGAGAATTGTGCCGATGCTTTGAGCCGTCTGCCGTTGCCCACACCGGAGGTGGAAACGCCACAACCGGCGGACCTATTGTTAGTTATGGAGGCTTTTGAGAGTGAAGGAACACCTGTCACGGCTCAACAAGTTAAGACCTGGACCAGCCAGGACCCGATTTTATCGGTGGTGAAGAGTTGCATTCTCAAAGATGATTGGCCTGCCATACCCAAGCAAATGTGCGAGGAGGCCAAACCTTACATTCGTCGCAAAGACGAACTGTCTATTCAGTTGGATTGTATACCATGGGGCAATCGTGTTGTTATGCCCAAGAAAGGGAGAGAGAAATTTGTACGTGAGCTACATAATCGGCATTGTAATGATGAAAGCCATCGCCAGGTCTTATGTATGGCGGCCGGGAATTGACTCTGAGCTGGAATCATGTGTGCATCAGTGCAACACTTGCATGCAGCTCAGCAAAGCACCAGCAGAATTGCCGCTGAGTCTGTGGTCGTGGCCATCGAAACCATGGTCCAGGATCCACATAGACTTTGCAGGTGCCTTCCTGGGGAAGATGTTTTTGATTGTGGTGGATGCATAGTCGAAGTGGATAGAGTGTATAATCATATCATCCAACACACCCACAGCTACATGTTCGCAACACATGGTCTGCCTGACATCGTTGTTAGCGATAACAGATCGTGCTTCACCAGTCAGGAGTTTCAAGAGTTCATGAAACGCAATGATATCAAACATGTAAGGTCAGCAGCGTTCAAACCTGCATCCAATGGTCAAGCAGAATGTGCTGTCCAAATCATAAAGCAGAGTATGAAGCGAATAACCCAAGGGTCACTGCAGACCCGCCTATCATGCACACTGCTTAGTTACACGACATAGAAACATAGAAAATAGGTGCAGGAGTAGGCCATTCGGCCCTTCTAGCCTGCACCGCCATTCAATGAGTTCATGGCTGAACATGCAACCTCAGTACCCCATTCCTGCTTTCTCGCCATACTCCTTGATCCCCCTAGTAGTAAGGACTTCATCTAACTCCTTTTTGAATATATTTAGTGAATTGGCCTCAACAACTTTCTGTGGTAGATAATTCCACAGGTTCACCACTCTCTGGGTGAAGAAGTTTCTCCTCATCTCGGTCCTAAATGGCTTACCCCTTATCCTTAGACTATGACCCCTGGTTCTGGACTTCCCCAACATCGGGAACATTCTTCCTGCATCTAACCTGTCTAAACCCGTCTGAATTTTAAACGTTTCTATGAGATCCCCTCTCATTCTTCTGAACTCCAGTGAATACAAGCCCAGTTGATCCAGTCTTTCTTGATATGTCAGTCCCACCATCCCGGGAATCAGTCTGGTGAATCTTCGCTGCACTCCCTCAATAGCAAGAATGTCCTTCCTCAAGTTAGGAGACCAAAACTGTACACAATACTCCAGGTGTGGCCTCACCAAGGCCCTGTACAACTGTAGCAACACCTCCCTGCCCCTGTACTCAAATCCCCTCGCTATGAAGGCTAACATGCCATTTGCTTTCTTAACCGCCTGCTGTACCTGCATGCCAACCTTCAATGACTGATGTACCATGACACCCAGGTCTCGTTGCACCTCCCCTTTTCCTAATCTCTCACCATTCAGATAATAGTCTGTCTCTCTGTTTTTAATCACCAAAATGGATAACCTCACATTTATCCACATTATACTTCATCTGCCATGCATTTGCCCACTCACCTAACCTATCCAAGTCACTCTGCAGCCTCATAGCATCCTCCTCGCAGCTCACACTGCCACCCAACTTAGTGTCATTCGCAAATTTGGAGATACTACATTTAATCCCCTCGTCTAAATCACCAATGTACAATGTAAACAGCTGGGGCCGCAGCACAGAACCTTGCGGTACCCCACTAGTCACTGCCTGCCATTCTGAAAAGTACCCATTTACTCCTACTCTTTGCTTCCTGTCTGACAACCAGTTCTCAATCCATGTCAGCACACTACCCCCAATCCCATGTGCTTTAACTTTGCACATTAATCTCTTGCATGGGACCTTGTCGAAAGCCTTCTGAAAGTCCAAATACACCACATCAACTGGTTTTCCCTTGTCCACTCTACTGGAAACATCCTCAAAAAATTCCAGAAGATTTGTCAAGCATGATTTCCCTTTCACAAATCCATGCTGACTTGGACCTATCATGTCACCTCTTTCCAAATGCGCTGATATGACATCCTTAATAATTGATTCCATCATTTTACCCACTACTGAGGTCAGGCTGACCGGTCTATAATTCCCTGTTTTCTCTCTGCCTCCTTTTTTAAAAAGTGGGGTTACATTGGCTACCCTCCACTCCACAGGAACTGATCCAGAGTCTATGGAATGTTGGAAAATGACTGTCAATGCATCCGCTATTTCCAAGGCCACCTCCTTAAGTACTCTGGGATGCAGTCCATCAGGCCCTGGGGATTTATCGGCCTTCAATCCCATCAATTTCCCCAACACAATTTCCCGACTAATACGGATTTCCCTCAGTTCTTCCTTCTTACTAGACCCTCTGACCAGTTTTATATCCGGAAGGTTGATTGTGTCCTCCTTAGTGAATACCGAACCAAAGTACTTGTTCAATTGGTCTGCCATTTCTTTGTTCCCCGTTATGACTTCCCCTGATTCTGACTGCAGGGGACCTACGTTTGTCTTTACTAACCTTTTTCTCTTTACATATCTATAGAAACTTTTGCAGTCCATCTTAATGTTCCCTGCAAGCTTCCTCTCGTACTCTATTTTCCCTGCCCTAATCAAACCCTTTGTCCTCCTCTGCTGAGTTCTAAATTTCCCCAGGTTCACTGCTATTTCTGGCCAATTTGTATGCCACTTCCTTGGCTTTAATACTATCCCTGATTTCCCTTGATAGCCACGGATGAGCCACCTTCCCTTTTTTATTTTTACGCCAGACAGGGATGTACAATTGTTGTAGTTCATCCATGCGGTCTCTAAATGCCCATCCACTGTCAACCCCTTAAGTATCATTCGCCAATCTATCCTAGCCAATTCATGCTTCATACCTTCAAAGTTACCCTTCTTTAAGTTCTGGACCATGGTCTCTGAATTAACTGTTACATTCTCCATCCTAATGTAGAATTCCACCATATTATGGTCACTCTTCCCCAAGGGGCCTCGCACAACGAGATTGCTAATTAATCCTCTCTCATTACACAACACCCAGTCTAAGATGGCCTCCCCCCTAGTTTGTTCCTCGACATATTGGTCTAGAAAACCATCCCTTATGCACTCCAGGAAATCCTCCTCCACCGTATTGCTTCCAGTTTGGTTAGCCCAATCTATATGCATATTAAAGTCACCCATGATAACTGCTGCACACTCGCTTACCGGGGTCTCGCCTGCTGAACTAATGATAAAGAGAGGTCTTAAGACAAAACTATCTCTTGTATACCCTGACTTGATTAATCATGTTGAATATAGAAGACAAAGTCAGCAAGGGCATCACGATCGCGCAGCTGTGTCACGCGATATTTCTGTAAATGATCCTGTATATGTTCTGAATTATGGTCAGGGTCCCACGTGGATCGCTGGTACTGTCATGGCCAAGGAGGGCAACAGAGTATTTATTGTCACGCTCAACAATGGGTAAACATGCAGGAAACATATGGATCAGACAAAGCTGCAGCACACAGACGAACCGGAACAGTCGGAGGAAGAGACAATTGACGACCAACCAACCTACCCCCAGTCATCAGAGGACTCGGTGGTCATCAGTGAATCGGGACTTTCAATCACTGACATGTTCAATGAAAATGGACTTTCAATCCCTGACATGGCCATTGCCACTCCCACCAGGTCAGCCACCCAGCCACCAGTCACAACAGACTCTGAACACTCAGCCAAGGCTGGTCAACCCGGGAGTGTGAAACACCAGACCATCTCAATTTATAAAAGACTGTGTTAATATCTCAGAGGAGGGGTATTGTCATGTATGTACTTTTTGGATCACTAGCCAGTAGATGGCTTCACTGTTGGAGGCCATTGGGCTGCATGCACGTGTCTGCAGCCCAAGTATAAAAGGCCAGCCATGTTGTATATCAGTCACTTTAGGCCTTAATAAAGCAGAGCCAAGGTCATACCTCTTGGAGTTAAACAGTACTCAGTCTAACAATTATTGCATACACAACAGTAGCTTTGAGGAAGAGTTCATAGAGTGTATCCGGGATAGTTTCCTTGAACAGTACATTGCAGAAACAATCAGGGAACAGGCTATCTTCGATCTAGTACTGTTTAATGAGACCGAATTAATAAACAATCTCCCAGTAAAGGATTCTCTAGGAATGAGTGACCATAGCATGACTGAATTTCAAATTTAGTTGGAGAGTGAGAAAGTTGGATCTCAAACCATTATCATCATCATAGGCAGTCCCTCGGAATCGAGGAAGATTTGCTTCCACTCTAAAAGTGAGTTCTCAGGTGACTGTACAGTCCAATACGGGAATTACAGTCTCTGTCACAGGTGGGACAGACAGTGGTTGAAGGAAAGGGTGGGTGGGGAGTCTGGTTTGTCGCACGCTCCTTCCGCTGTCTGCGCTTGATTTCAGCATGCTCTCGGCGACTAGACTCGAGGTGCTCAGCGCCCTCCCGGGCCTGGGGACTTACTCACTTTTAAAGCTGGCAAACCCCTTAATACCTCCTCTCTTTCTATGTTTATTTCGACCAGAATTTCACCTCCTCGATAGCAGTACCTACTTTGCCCCTTTCCCAACAGCGGTCGCGGCATGTCGGTGGGAACGGCACCCAGCCGGTTTTACCTGACTGTCCGACCAGTCACCGCAGGCAGGTAGAGTTAAAGTCGCCCCCAGTGAGCCTGGAAGGTGAATTCTCCCCACTCCCCCTCCCCCCCCCCCGCCACATCTCTGTAACCTCCTCCAGCCCTACAACCCTCAGAGATCTCTGCGCTCCTCCAATTCTGGCCTCTTGAGCATCCCCGATTTTATTCACTCCATCCCATCGGCGGCCGTGCCTTCAGCTGCCTGAGTCCCAAGCTCTGGAACTCCCTCCCTAAACCTCTCCGCCTCTCTCTCCTCCTTAAGACGCTCCTTAAAACCTACCTCTTCGACCCAGCTTTTGTTCATCGTTTTTAATACTTCCTTATGTGGCTCGGTATCAAATTATGTTTGATAATCGCTCCTGGGATGTTTTACTATATTAAAGATGCTGCATAAATGAAAGTTATTGTTGTATCGAGAAATATTTCTTGACATCTGTACTAAACATTTCCCTATCTGAAAGTATCTTTCCTGGTTCACTTTTGCAATCCCATTGAGTATCTTGTACACCTCGATACAGTCCACTCTGACATGTCTCTGTGATTCAGCAGCATAGCTAGTGTGTCATTTCCGGGCCGGGCCACCGCACGCTGCTCCCTCCAATGTCCCCGGCCTGCTGATGGTCCTTGCCACTGGACCAATACCTAGCTCTGTCAAGCCCGTGTGGTGGCTGGTGTGCAACGGCCACCCCACGGTAAAAAAATCCACGCACAGGCACCTTCCACCCTTCAGGATGTAGATCGGTATCTGGAATATTAGTTCGGGATCTGGAACATTGAAACACCTGTGAACTCATCCCTTTTTGGCGTGGAAGCAAGTCATCCTCGCTTCGAGGGACTGCCTATGATGGTGATGGTAGTGTATCAGGAGTCTCACGAGGAAGAAGCTGTGAACACCGTGCAGTTACCTTGCGGTTGAGAGCGAAGGCTTTCATGAGTGGTGGCTTCTCTGGTGGCCGGGGCTTGTTGCAGATCACATTGATCCCTATTCTGCTCTCAAGCAAGGCGATTACCAGCAGTTGGTTCCCTGTGTGGCAAATAGAATGGGGTTAGGGTAAGAATGGGACTGTGGGACGCACAGAGACACATAACCACCTAGTGTCAACTATGGCTCAATGGGTAGCATGCATGCCTCTGGGTCAGAAGGTTGTGGGTTCAAGTCCCACGATAGAGATTTGGGCATAAAATCCAGGCTGGCACTCCCATTGCAGTACAGAGGGAGTGCTGCACTGTCGGAGGGGCAGTACTGAGGGAGTGCTGCACTGTCAGTCGGGAAGTACTGAGGGAGTGCTGCATTGTTGGAGGAGCAGTACTGAGGGAGCGCCGCACTGTTGGAGGAGCAGTACTGAGGGAGCGCTGCACTGTCAGTCGGGAAGTACTGAGGGAGTGCTGCATTGTTGGAGGGGCAGTACTGAGGGAGCACCGCACTGTCGGAGGGGCAGTACTGAGGGAGCGCTGCACTGTCAGTCGGGAAGTACTGAGGGAGCGCCGCACTGTTGGAGGAGCAGTACTGAGGGAGCGCCGCACTGTCGGAGGGGCAGTACTGAGGGAGCGATGCACTGACGGAGGTGCTGACTTTTGGGTGACATTATTAAACCAAGGCCCCAACTGCCCTCTCAGGTGGACATAAAAGATCCCAGTGCACTATATCGCTGAAAAGCAGGCAAGTTCTCCCCGGTGTCCTGACCAATATTTAACTCTCAACCAACATCACTAAAACAGATTGCCTGCTAATTATCACATTGCTGTTTGTGGGAGCTTGCTGTGTGCAAATTGGCTGTCGCGTTTCCTACATTACAACAGTGAGTATAATTCAAAAATGTACTTCATTGGCTGTAAAGCACTTTGGGATGTCCGGTGGTCATGAAATGTACTCTATAAATGCTAGATCCTCTGACAGTGCAGCGCTCCCTCCGACAGTGCGGCGCTCCCTCAGTACTGCCCCTCCGATGGTGCGGCGTTCCCTCAGCACTGCCCCTCCGACGGTGCGACGCTCCCTCAGCACTGCCCCTCCGATGGCTCAGCACTGCCCCTCCGACAGTGCAGCGCTCCCTCAGCACTGCCCCTCCGACAGTGCAGCGCTCCCTCAGTGCTGCCCCTCCAACCGTGCGCCGCTCCCTCAGCACTGCCCCTGCGACAGTGCAGCGCTCCCTCAGTGCTGCCCCTCCGACAGTGCGGCGCTCCCTCAGCACTGCCCCTCCGACGGTGCGGCGCTCCCTCAGTACTGCCCCTCCGACAGTGCGGCACTCCCTCAGTACTGTTCTGGAGATGTCAGGCTGGATTATGTCCTCATGTGGGACTTTATTCAGGACGTCCCAAAGTGCTTCACCGCCCATGAATTACTTTTTGACGTGTATTCACTTATGAAATTTGGTAAAGCAGGGGAGACCAAAACTAGCGGTCATAAAGATAAGATAGTCACTAATAAATCTATCAGGGAATTCAGGAGAAACTTCTTTACCCAGAGAGCGGTAATGGAGGCATGTGAAAAAGGAACGGCAGTAATCATGGGGGATTTTAACCTACATATCGATTGGTCAAATCAAATCGCACGGGGTAGCCTAGAGGAGGAATTCATAGAATGCATATGGGATTGTTTCTTAGAACAGTATGTTACAGAACCTACAAGGGAGCAAGCTATCTTAGATCTGGTCCTGTGTAATGAGACAGGAATAATAAACGCACTCCTTGTAAAAGATCTTCTCGGAAAGAGTGATCACAGTATGGTTGAATTTGTCATACAGATTGAGGGTGAGGAAGTAGTGTCTCAAATGAGCGTACTATGCTTAAACAAAGGGGACTACAGTGGGATGAGGGCAGAGTTGGCTAAAGTAGACTGGGAACACACACTAAACAGTGGCACAATTGAGGAACAATGGAGGACTTTTAAGGAGCTCTTTCATAGTGCTCAACAAAAATATAGTCCAGTGAAAAAGGGCGGTAAGAGAAGGGATAACCAGCCGTGGATAATCATGTAAATAAAGGAGAATATCAAATTAAAAACCAATGCGTATAAGGTGGCCAAGGTTAGTGGGAAACTAGAAGATTGGGAAAATTTTAAACGTCAGCAAAGAATGACTAAGAAAGCAATAAAGAAAGGAAAGATAGATTACGAAAGTAAACTTGCACAAAACATAAAAACAGATAGTAAAAGCTTTTACCGATATATAAAACGGAAAAGAGTGACTAAAGTAAATGTTGGTCCCTTAGAAGATGAGAAGGGTGATTTAATAATGGGAAATGTGGAAATGGCTGAGACCTTAAACAATTATTTTGCTTTGGTCTTCACAGTGGAAGACACAAAAACCATGCCAAAAATTACTGGTCACGGGAATGTGGGAAAGGAGGACCTTGAGATAATCACTATCACTAGGGGGGTAGTGCTGGACAGGCTAATGGGACTCAAGGTAGACAAGTCCCCTGGTCCTGATGAAATGCATCCTAGGGTATTAAAAGAGATGGCGGAAGTTATAGCAGATGCATTTGTTATAATCTACCAAAATTCTCTGGACTCTGGGGAGGTACCAGCGGATTGGAAAGCAGCTAATGTAACGCCTCTGTTTAAAAAAAGGGGGCAGACAAAAGGCAAAACTAACTATCGGTCGGTTAGTTTAACATCTGTAGTGGGGAAAATGCTTGAAGCTATCATTAAGGAAGAAATAGTGGGACATCTAGATAGGAATAGTGCAATCAAGCAGACGCAACATGGATTCATGAAGGGGAAATCATGTTTAACTAATATACTGGAATTCTTTGAGGATATAACGAGCATGGTGGATAGAGGTGTACCGATGGATGTGGTGTCCTTAGATTTCCAAAAGGCATTCGATAAGGTGCCACACAAAAGGTTACTGCAGAAGATAAAGGTATGCGGAGTCAGAGGAAATGTATTAGCATGGATCGAGAATTGGCTGGCTAACAGAAAGCAGAGAGTCGGGATAAATGGGTCCTTTACGGGTTGGAAATTGGTGGTTAGTGGTTTGTCACAGGGATCAGTGCTGGGACCACAACTGTTTACAACATACATAGATGACCTGGAAGAGGGGACAGAGTGTAGTGTAACAAAATTTGCAGATGACACAAAGATTAGTGGGAAAGCAGGTTGTGTAGAGGACACAGAGAGGCTGCAAAGAGATTTAGATAGGTTAAGCGAATGGGCTAAGGTTTGGCAGATGGAATACAATGTCGGAAAATGTGAGGTCATCCACCTTGGGAAAAAAAACAGTAAAGGGGAATATTATTTGAATGGGGAGAAATTACAACATGCTGCGGTGCAGAGGGACCTGAGGGTCCTTGTGCATGAATCCCAAAAAGTTAGTTTGCAGGTGCAGCAGGTAATCAGGAAGGCGAATGAAATGTTGGCCTTCATTGCGAGAGGGATGGAGTACAAAAGCAGGGAGGTCCTGCTGCAACTGTATAGGGTATTGGTAAGGCTGCACCTGGAGTACTGCATGCAGTTTTGGTCACCTTACTTAAGGAAGGATATACTGGCTTTGGAGAGGGTACAGAGACGATTCACTATTTCACTAGGCTGATTCCAGAGATGAGGGGGTTACCTTATGATGATAGATTGAGTAGACTGGGTCTTTACTCGTTGGAGTTCAGAAGGATGAGGGGTGATCTTATAGAAACATTTAAAATAATGAAAGGGATAGACAAGATAGAGGCAGAGAGGTTGTTTCCACTGGTCGGGAAGACTAGAACTAGGGGGCACAGCCTCAAAATACGGGGGAGCCAATTTAAAACCAAGTTGAGAGGGAATTTCTTCTCCCAGAGGGTTGTGAATCTGTGGAATTCTCTGCCCAAGGAAGCAGTTGAGGCTAGCTCATTGAATGTATTCAAATCACAGATAGATAGATTTTTAACCAATAAGGGAATTAAGGGTTACGGGGAGCGGGCGGGTAAGTGGAGCTGAGTCCACGACCAGATCAGCCATGATCTTGTTGAATGGCGGCGCAGGCTCGAGGGGCTAGATGACCTACTCCTGTTCCTAATTCTAATGTTCTTATGTTCTTATGAATGTGGAACTCGCTCCCACAGGGAGGGGTTGAGACGAATAGTATCGATGCAGTTAAGGAGAAGCTGGATAAACACATGAGGGAGAAAGGAATAGAAGGGTATGTTGATGGGGTGAGATGAAGTAGGGTGAGAGGAGACTGGTGGTGGAGCATAAACACCGGCACGGGGCGATTGGACCGAATGGTCTGTTTAGACTCGAGGTAAGGCTGGTCATTTATCTCATTGCTGGTTGTCTTGGCTGTAGCAAAGATCATTTGTGAAAGGAGCAGACACGGTGTCGACATTGAGGATTAGATTGGAGAGATGGATGAAGGGACATGGGAAGTGGTTGGGTAAATGTGATTAGAACCATCTGATCATGTTGTGGTTAAACAGCGACTGGTTATGCCGGTGCTGTAATTTCTATGTAATTATACAGATTCTCTAGTCAGCAGGGTAAGGATTGAAATGTCCCATTGTGGTACTTGCTGTGCATCTGTGTGGTGCTCCCACTAATTCACCAGCTAAGACAACAAGACATTGTACCAGGGTTGACGGTGAGAGGATTTTTGTAGATGGTCAGTTTGTTCAGTGCCGGAAAGAGACAAACCGCTAGCAGCTCCTCGTCGTCCCAGATCTGCAACAGAAAGCACAGCGGCAGAGAGAGGGGCCCTTTGTTAGTCGTGATCGTTCCGTGGGAGTACGTGCCACATCCTTCCACCCGAATCCCGCGGCTCTGCCTCAGCCAGGCCCGAGTCTCGGTCCGCACATTCGCCCCAGCCGGGCGCCAGGTATATATCCAGATTCTGGAGTCGATGAGACTTCCACCACATGGTGTTCCCCCACCCTGCTACTGGGAGACAGCCTGCCTGGCTCAGATTAGGAACCGAATGGAGGGGAGGAGGGGGCTGAAACTGCATCATAGAATAATACATAAGAACATAAGAAATAGGAGCAGGAGTAGGCCATACAGCCCCTCGAGCCTGCTCTGCCATTCAATAAGATCACGGCTAATCTGATCATGGGCTCAGTTCCACTTCCCCGCATGTTTCCCATAACCCTTTATTCCCTTATCGGTTAAGAAACTGACTATCTCTGTCTTAAAGTGTGTTAAAAAGACAAGCCTGAAGGCTATGTGCCTCAATGCGAGGTGTATTCGGAATAAGGTGGACAAATTAACTGCACAGATAGCTGTTAACGGATATGATGAAATTGGCATCACGGAGACATGGCTCCAGGGTGACCAAGGCTGGGAACTCAACATCCAGGGGTATTCAACATTTAGGAAGGATAGACAGAAAGGAAAAGAAGGCAGGGTGGCATTGCTGGTTAAAGAGAAAATTAATGCAATAGTAGGAAAGGACATTAGCTTGGATGATGTGGAATCGGTATGGGTGGAGCTACGGAATACCAAGGGTCAGAAAACATTAGTGGGAGTTGTGTACAGACCACTAAACAGTAGTAGTAAGGTTAATCTACATATTGATTGGGCTAACCAAACTGGTAGCAATGTGGTGGAGGAGGATTTCCTGGAGTGTATTAGGGATGGTTTTCTGGACCAATATGTCGAGGAACCAACTAGGGAGCTGGCCATCCTAGACTGGGTGATGTGTAATGAGAAAGGACTAATTAGCAATCTTGTTGTGTGAGGCCCCTTGGGGAAGAGTGACCATAACATGGTAGAATTCTTTATTAAGATGGAGAGTGACACAGTTAATTCAGTGACTAGGGTCCTGAAATTAAGGAAAGGTAACTTCGATGGTTTGAGGCGTGAATTGGCTAGAATAGACTGGCAAATGATACGTAAAGGGTTCACAGTGGATAGGCAATGGCAAACATTTAAAGATCACATAGATGAACTTCAGCAATTGTATATCCCTGTCTGGAGTAAAAATAAAACGGGGAAGGTGACTCAACCGTGGCTAACAAGGGAAATTAAGGATTGTGTTAAATCCAAGGAAGAGGCATATAAATTGGCCAGAAAAAGCAACAAACCTGAGGACTGGGAGAAATTTAGAATTCAGCAGAGGAGGTCAAAAGGTTTAATTAAGAGGGGAAGATAGAGTACGAGAAGAAGCTTGCCGGGAACATAAAAACTGACTGCAAAAGCTTCTATAGATATGTGAAGAGAAACAGATTAGTGAAAACAAACGTAGGTCCCTTGCAGTCTGATTCAGATGAATTTCTAATGGGGAACAAAGAAATGTCAGCCCAACTGAACAAATACTTTGGTTCTGATTTCATGAAGGAAGACACAAATAACCTTCTGGAAGTACTAGGGGACAGTGGGTCTAGTGAGAAGGAGGAACTGAAGGATATCCTTATTCGGCAGGAAATTGTGTTCGGGAAATTGATGGGATTGAATGCCGATAAATCCCCAGGGCCTGATAGTCTTCATCCCAGAATACTTAAGGAAGTGGCCCTAGAAATAGTGGATGCATTGGTGATAATTTTCCAACAGTCTATCGACTCTGGATCAGTTCCTATGGACTGGAGGGTAGCTAATGTAACACCACTTTTTAAAAAGGGAGGGAGAGAGAAAACGGGTAATTATAGACCGGTTAGCCTGACATAGGTAGTGGGGAAAATGTTGGAATCAATTATTAAGGATGAAATAGCAGTGCATTTGGAAAGCAGTGACAGGATCGGTCCAAGTCAGCATGGATTTATGAAAGGGGAATCATGCTTGACAAATCTTCCGGAATTTTTTGAGGATGTAACTAGTAGAGTGGACAAGGGAGAACTAGTGGATGTGGTGTATTTGGCCTTTCAAAAGGCTTTTGACAAGGTCCCACACAAGAGATGATGTGCAAAATCAAAGCACATGGTATTGGGGGTAATATACTGACGTGGATAGAGAACTGGTTGGCAGACAGGAAGCAGAGAGTCGGGATAAACAGGTCCTTTTCAGAATGGCAGGCAGTGACTAGTGGAGTGTCGCAGGGCTCAGTGCTGGGACCCCAGCTCTTTACAATATAGAAACATAGAAACATAGAAAATAGGTGCAGGAGTAGGCCATTCGGCCCTTCTAGCCTGCACCGCCATTCAATGAGTTCATGGCTGAATATGCAACTTCAGTACCCCATTCCTGCTTTCTCACCATACCCCTTGATTCCCCTAGTAGTAAGGACTTCATCTAACTCCTTTTTGAATATAATAAAACATCAATTTGGATTTGGATGAAGGAATTGAGTGTAATATCTCCAGGTTTGCAGATGAGAGTAAACTGGGTGGCGGTGTGAGCTGTGAGGGGGACGCTAAGAGGCTGCAGGGTGACTTGGACAGGTTAGGTGAGTGGGAAAATGCATGGCAGATGCAGTATAATGTGGATAAATGTGAAGTTATCCACTTTGGGGGCAAAAACGCGAAGACAGAATATTATCTGAATGGCGGCAGATTAGGAAAAGTGGAGGTGCAACGAGACCTGGGTATCATGGTTCATCAGTCATTGAAAGTTGGCATGCAGGTACAGCAGGCGGTGAAGAAGGCAAATGGTATGTTAGCCTTCATAGCTGGGAGATTTGAGTATAGGAGCAGGGAGGTCTTACTGCAGTTGTACAGGGCCTTGGTGAGGCCTCACCTGGAATATTGTGTTCAGTTTTGGTCTCCTAATCTGAGGAAGGACGTTCTTGCTATTGAGGGAGTGCAGCGAAGGTTCACCAGACTGATTCCCGGGATGGCTGGACTGACATATGAGGAGAGACTGGATCAACTCTGCCTTTATACATTGGAGTTTAGAAGGATGAGAGGGGATCTCATAAAAACATATAAGATTCTGACGGGATGGGACAGGTTAGCTGCGGGTAGAATGTTTCCGATGTTGGGGAAGTCCAGAACCAGGGGACACAGACTTGGATAAGGGGTAGGCCATTTAGAACTGAGATGAGGAGAAACTTCTTCACTCAGAGAGTTGTTAACCTGTGGAATTCCCTGCCGCAGAGAGTTGTTGATGCCAGTTCATTGGATATGTTCAAGAGGGAGTTAGATATGGCCCTTACGGCTGGGATCAAGGGGTATGGAGAGAAAGCAGGAAAGGGGTACTGAGGGAATGATCAGCCATGATCTTATTGAATGGTGGTGCAGGCTCGAAGGGCCGAATGGCCTACTCCTGCACCTATTTTCTATGTTTCTATGTAAATATATTCAATGACCCAGCCTCCACAGCTCTCTGGGGCAGAGAATTCCATAGATTTACAGCCCTCTGAGAGAAGAAATTTCTCCTCATCTCAGTTTTGAATGGGCGGCCCCTTATTCTGAGACTATGCCCCCTAGTTTTAGTTTCCCCTATGAGTGGAACTATCCTCTCTGCATCGAACTTGTCGAGCCCCCTCATTATCCCATATGTTTCAATAAGATCACCTCTCATTCTTCTGAACTCCAATGAATATAGGCTGAACCTACTCAACCTTTCCTCATCAGTCAACCTCCTCATCTCCGGAATCAACATAGTGAACCTTCTCTGAACAGCCTCCAATGCAAGTATATCCTTCCTTAAATACGGAGACTAAAACTGTACACAGTTTTGGTCTCACCAATACCCTGTATAGTTGTAGCAGGACTTCTCTGCTTCTATCCCCTTACAATAAAGGCCAACATTCTCGGTCCACACATTCGCCCCAGCTGGGCGCCATATATATATCCAGATTCTGGAGTCGATGGGACTTCCACCACATGGTGTTCCCCACCCTGCTACTGGGAGACAGCCTGCCTGACTCAGATTAGGAACCGAATGGAGCGAGGGGGCGGTGGGGGCTGAATCTGCGTCATAGAACGACACAGCACAGAAGGAGACCATTCGGCCCATCATACCTATGCTGGCTCTTTGAAAGAGCAATCCAATCAGTTCCCCCCCCCTCCCCCCTCCCCCACCCCGCTCTTTCCCCACAGCCCTGTGAATGTTTCCTCTTCAAGTATTTATCTAATTCCCGGTTTGAAAGTTACTATTGAATCTGCTCCCACCGCCCTTTCAGGCAGCGCGTTCCCGATCACAACAACTCGCTGCGTTAAAACAATTTCTTCTCATGTCGATGTAATGTATGCAACACCTTGTGACCAGCATTCTACCGCCACTAGACGGCGCATCTGTTGGAGTCCCAAGGGATCCCAGCATCCCTTGGGAGCACTGTATATAAGCAGGCCTCCCATGCTGTGTGGGCACTCTGGAGTCAGAATAAAGAGACTACGGTCACACTTACTCAAGTCTGCAGTACTCAGTCACATTGCTTTATTTGAGACATAACAGTCACCTCTGGTTCTTTTGCCAATTAACTTAAATCTGTGCCCTCTGGTTGCTGACTCTCTTGCCACTAGAAACACTTTCTCCTCATTTACTCTTATCAAATCCCTTTTATGATTTTGAACACTTCGATTAAATCTCGACATAATCTTCTCTGCTCCAAGGAGAATAACCCCAGCTTCTTTAATCTCACCACCTAATATCATTCAGGTCCCATGGTGCTGTGCCCCTCCCCTAAATAAACATACGATGATATATTTCCTCCCACTGTGATCACCAGAGTTACATTGATTTCCATTCCTCATACATTATCACATTTCAGCATTCCCTGCATCAGCAACCTCTGTGACTCACTGAGTGAGTGAAGTTGTACTTTAGTGGAACCTAGGAATTGCTGGACGAAAACAGGCCAGGTCATTCGAGTTCGCCTTCTTCCATCCGGGGAGTCGATGATAATGGAGTTCTTGACCAATCACAGCAACCAATCCATCAATGCGTCTACAACAGACCCCAGTGGAGGAGAGATTTGGGAACCACAGGTCCAAACTTACCTGTTCCTTCCGAGCTCGCTACACTCACCACACATTACGGCACGTCTCAAATTACTCTGATACTGTATCCCAAAATATTATTGTCTGAAAGAATTTTATCGAATTTGAATGAATCAACGCTACCTGTTCCCACCGTCTCCTTAAGGAGCCTGGCCGATAGTCATCATCATCACAGGCAGTCCCTTGCAATCGAGGAAAACTTGCTTCCACATTACAAGTGAGTTCTCAGGTGACTGAACAGTCCAACACAGGAATTACAGTCTCTGTCACAGGTGGGACAGACAGTGGTTGAGGGAAGGGGAGGGTGGGACTGGTTTGCCGCACGCTCCTTCCGCTGTCTGCGCTTGGTTTCTGCATGCTCTCGGCGACGAGACTCGAGGTGCTCAGCACCCTCCCGGATGCTCTTCCTCCACTTAGGGCGGTCTTTGGCCAGGGACTCCCAGGTGTCGGTGGGGATGTTGCATTTTATCAGGGAGGCTTTGAGGGTGTCCTTGAAATGTTTCTTCTGCCCACCTGGGGCTGGTTTGCCCATGTAGGATTTCCGAGTAGAGCGCTTGCTTTGGGAGTCTTATGTCGGGAAATGCAGACAATGTGGCCCGCCCAACGGAGCTGGTTGAGTGTGGTCAGTGCTTTGATACTGGGGCTGTCGGCCTGATCGAGAACACTGACGTTGGTGCGTCTGTCCTCCCAGGGGATTTGCAGGACCTTGCAGAGGCAGCGCTCGTGGTATTTCTCCAGCGATTTGAGGTGTCTACTGTATATGGGCCACGTGTCCGAGCCATATAGGAGCAGCCCAAGTAGACCATAAGCTTGGTGCCAGATTTGAGGTCCTGGTCTTCAAACAGGTGGCCAAAGGTTGTGTTGGTGCACTGGAGCCGGTGTTGAACTGCGTTGTCGATGTCTGCCCTTGCTGATAGTAGGTTCCCAAGGTATGGAAAGTGCTCCACGTTGTCCAGGGCAGTGCGTGGATTTTGATGACAGGGGGGCAGTGCTGTGAGGTAGGGTCAGGTTGGTGGAGGACCTTTGTCTTACAGATGTTTAGTGTAAGGCCCGTGCTTTCATACGCCTCGGTGAAGAGTTGACGATGGTGGGATAAGCGAACGTCTCATGACTCTCCGGTTCACCCTATCCCGGAACCAGTACGCCCCAACACTCGACGCAACAGATGAGGCTTAAGAGGAATTCTACTCCAGCCTCGAACAATCCCTGTCCCAAGTCCCTACAGACGACAAACTGACCCTCCTCTCCAACCCCAACACCAGAGTCGGTAAGGAGGGGGTAGGGAAAACCAACTCCAGCGGTACCCTGCTCCTGACAAAATGCCTAGAACACGACCTTGTCATACCAACACCTTGTTCCACCAGAGGTTGGCCCAGGAGAGGCGAGGGCCCAGGGGCAGCACGGGCCCAGCCCACACTGCGATATGTGTGCACACTGGGTCAGTGCAGCAGAGCAGGTCTCCAGACGTCCTGGTTAACCCTTGCCACTGGACCAAGACCTCGCTCTGTCAAGCCCGTGTGGTGGCTGGTGTGCAACGGCCACCACACGTTAAAACAATCCACGCACAGGCACCTTCCACCCCTTCAATTGGAGTTCAGGACTGGAACATCGGGTCCTTCATTGAAACATCTGTGAACTCATGTGGAAGCAAGTCATCCTCGTTCGAGGGAGCGCCTATGATGGCTCCGCCAGAGGTACAAGTACAAGGCATCATGGCAAGCACTGGCACCTGCTCGACTACATGCGCATCACCCGCGCCATGACAGGAGCCGACGACTGCTGGACGGACCACCGGCTAATCTGTTCTGTCATCAGCATTAACATAGCCCCTGGCCTATAGATTGTCAACTTCACTCACTAAAATATTATTGTTACCGCAGATTAATGAAGTGTAACAGTTAAGGCATTTTCCTATCCTTTGTAACTGAATTCAAACACAGAAGAAAAGTGACATTGTAAACGTTTTTTGGGAGGGGGGGGAATTATTTCATATTTGTACCTTTCTTTTAAAAAAAAATAAAGTTATTTGTCTTGCTGAGTTCAAAGTCTAGGAAACACTGAAACTGTCTGGATAATACTCTGATTAAATCAAGTCAATGCGTAATAAAGCACAGCCCCTTACATGCAGTGTATATGAGATCATCATAGGCAGTCCCTCGAAGCAAGGATGACCCACTTCTACACCAAAAAAAGGATGTGTTCTCAGGTGTTTCAATGAAGGACCTTGTGGTGTATGTAGAACACAAATCACTGACTCCACACGGTCTGGTGTAAGTCTAACTGCTGTGACCTTCGTCCTTTATTGTTCAGCTCCAGAATGCCTCCCAGGTGTGGTACTCAGCCTTATATAGCCCTTGTTACAGGTGCTACCAGGGTAACCCAACGCAGCGCCCTCTGTGGTGTGGCATAGTACTTACATTACATTTAAGGTACTGGGACGATACACACATCATTACATAACATCACCTTCCCCCCCCCCCCCCCCCCACCTGGATGCAGGACAATGATACACATATCATTACATAACATCACACTTGTCCAACGGAAGGCAGGTGGGCATAGACAGTGCGTTAGTATGGTACACATTATCTGGTACATTAACTGGTTATTGACTGGTAGTGGAACCTTGATTTCCTTGTTAGCCGTTATCATTAATTGTACTTCATCCATTATTTTACACAAATACAGTGGCCATTCAGCATAAAAAAGGTAATTCTTATTATAAATTCACTATCTCACATTAACATAGCTCATTTTAGACTCGCTCTGCCAAACAGAAGTCCTTTGTGGGGACCACCTCTTTGTAAGGCCCTTTTAAGACTCCCAGGTGCATTTCCTCTTTAAGGCGCCATCTTTGATGCAGGAGGATTCCACGAGGCTTCTCCTTGGGTGCCGCCATCTTTGATGCTCTGCAGCTCTGACACGATGCCGCCGCCATCTTCTTCTCCGCCGCTCCGGATGCCCTCCACCCCCCCTCCGCTGCCACCTGACTTGCCACCTCTCCTGCGGCCGTCGTGGCCTCTCCAGCGGCCGCACTTGCCGCGTCCCCCACGGCTGCCATGGCCGCCGACCTCCAGCTTGCTGCCACCGCCCGACGCTACCAGCTCCTCTGCGGAGCCCGCCCAACGGCCTCTTCCTCTGCGGGGCCCTTCCGAACCGTCGGCCCCTGGATCCCTCAGCACCCCGCCCGCAGCGCCCCACCGGCTCAACCCCCACCCCCCACTAGGCCCCTCTGTGCAGGGCTGCTTGCCTGTGGGGGCTGGGGCTGCAGGGTCTCTGTGTGAGGCCCGGGCCTGGGACTTGCCTGTGGGTGGATTGAGGCTGCAGGGTCTCTGTGTGAGGTCCGGGCCTGGGACTTGCCTGTGGGGATTGAGGCTGCAGGGTCTCTGTGTGAGGTCCGGGCCTGGGACTTGCCTGTGGGGATTGAGGCTGCAGGGTCTCTGTGTGAGGCCCGGGCCTGGGACTTGCCTGTGGGTGGATTGAGGCTGCAGGGTCTCTGTGTGAGGTCCGGGCCTGGGACTTGCCTGTGGGGATTGAGGCTGCAGGGTCTCTGTGTGAGGCCCGGGCCTGGGACTTGCCTGTGGGGATTGAGGCTGCAGGGTCTCTGTGTGAGGCCCGGGCCTGGGACTTGCCTGTGGGTGGATTGAGGCTGCAGGGTCTCTGTGTGAGGCCCGGGCCTGGGACTTGCCTGTGGGTGGATTGAGGCTGCAGGGTCTCTGTGTGAGGTCCGGGCCTGGGACTTGCCTGTGGGTGGATTGAGGCTGCAGGGTCTCTGTGTGAGGTCCGGGCCTGGGACTTGCCTGTGGGTGGATTGAGGCTGCAGGGTCTCTGTGTGAGGTCCGGGCCTGGGACTTGCCTGTGGGGATTGAGGCTGCAGGGTCTCTGTGTGAGGTCCGGGCCTGGGACTTGCCTGTGGGTGGATTGAGGCTGCAGGGTCTCTGTGTGAGGTCCGGGCCTGGGACTTGCCTGTGGGTGGATTGAGGCTGCAGCTCCAGCTCGGTCGGCGCTGCTCTCTGGGGACCCGGGGCACGGCAGCCTGTGGAGTGATGAAGTCTTCCCAGCTCCCACGGACCGTCCCCATCCACCTCCGGCCGAGGAGTGTCGGCCCATCGCCTGCAACGACCCTGAGGTAAAGCGTGAGTCTCGTCCCCGTGGGATACCTGCACCATTGCTCTGCCGAGAACAGGTATCAGTTCCCTGGTGTAGGTACACAGCTTCACCGTGACCGGGACCAGCTTGGGTCGTGCGGCCGGGTTAATCCACAGTTTATCAAAAGTTCTCCGACTCATCAACGACGGACCCGAGCCCATGTCCACTTCCATACTCAGGGACTCCGTTGATTTTTACTTCCCTTATCACTGGGGGTGAATCGTCGGTGCACGTATACAGTCCCAACACCTCATCTTCTTCTACTTGCTCCTCACTGAACAGTGGATCATCCCCCATCTCCTCAGCCACACGGTGAGTCCGATTTCTTTTACACATACGCTGAAGGTGGCCTTTCGTGTGGCAGGTATTGCACGTGTACTCCGCAAACCTGCACCGGTGAGCCCCATGGCTTCCTCCACAATGCCAGCATGGTGCTGCTTGATTGGCCCCCCTCAGCGGACTCTGAGCTCCAGGATCCCGAGGTCTGTGCTCTCTGCCCCGGGCAGAGCCACGTTCTGCAGGTTTGTCCATGGTGGGCGCTATCCTGTGGACAGTGCCTGCCGGGTTCGAGACTGTGTGGATTATTTGCTTGGTGCTGCAAGTCGAGGTCATATGTGCCCGGCTGATGGCGATGGCCTTTGTCAGAGTGACTGTGGGTTCCTTGGCCAGCAGCTTGTGAAGGAGACCCTCGTGGCCAATCCCCATAACGAAAACGTCCCGCAAAGCCTCGTCAAGGCGTGCCCCAAAATCACACGGCGCCGCGAGTCTCCTGAGGTCCGCAGCATATTTGGTGATATCCTGGCCCTCAGGTCTGCAGTGATGGTAAAATTTGTATCTGGCCGAGAAGATGCTCTCCTTCGGTTTCAACTGGTCACGAATTACTTCAGTCAGCTCCTCGTATGACTTGTCCCTGGCGCTCCCAGGTGCCAGCAAATCCCTGACGAGACAGTAAACCTCATCTCCACAACTGGAGAGCAATATCGCCTTACGCTTCTCTCTCATTGCGTATGTGTTCTCCGTCAGGTCATTTGAGGTGAAGTAGTACTCGAGCCTTTCCGTAAAGGCCTCCCAATCATTGCCCACGGTAAAATCCTTTAGCGAGCCCAGAGTAGCCATGGTTGCGTGGAGTTCGTCCGCTTCCTCGTTGCCAATGTGGTGTATGTAGCACACAAATCACTGACTCCACACGGTCTGGTGTAAGTCTAACTGCTGTGACCTTCGTCCTTTATTGTTCAGCTCCAGAGTGCCTCCCAGGTGTGGTGGTCAGCCTTATATAGCCCTTGTTACAGGTGCTACCAGGGTTTCCCACCACAGCGCCCTCTGTGGTGTGGCATAGTACTTACATTACATTTAAGGTACTGGGACGATACACACATCATTACATAACAGACCTAATATTCCAGATCCCGAACTACATCCTGAAGGCTGGAAGATGCCTGTGTGTGGATTTTTTTAACATGGGATGGCCCTTGCACACCAGCCACCACACGGGCTTGACAGAGCTAGGTCTTGGTCCAGTGTCAAGGGTTACCCAAGACAACTGGAGACCAGCTCTGCTGCACGGACCTAATGCGCACACATATCGCAGTGTGGGCTGGCCCCTGCTGCCGCTGGGCCCCTGGCACCGAACTCGCGCCTCTCCTGGGCCCCGATCACATCCCTCCACAATCTCTCGCCGCTCCTGCTGTATCTGCCCACGCTCCAATCACCGACCTGGACCTTGATGATGTCACTCTTCGCTACCATTGCCCTCCTGCACCAGCTCGCTGTTAAGTATCGAATACCTCCACGAGGCTAAGTACGGTGAGATAGTTCAGGCATGACCTTACTCCAGTTTATTTATTCTCAAAGTGAGGATTCAACATGGCTGCCAACGTTATATACACGGCTTTCATGTGTCTGCCAGTGACCATTAGGACTCCGACAGTCGCGCCCCCCGGTGGCAGGTAAAACCCAGTTAACATACATAACATCATTCCCCCCAAAGCCCTTGGTACAGGTTGTATTTACAAGTTGAGACGGTCCGGGGCCTTCCGCTCCCTGGTTGATCTTCTCAGTTCGAACCCAAGCTTGGAAGAGTTAGTAGGACCTTGCTGCATTTCGGAACAGTCGGTCTGACAGGACTGTCGGGGATGGTCGATGCGTCTTCGTGAATGACACAAGAGTCAACTGATGGTTGGATGTGTGTTGGTCGGTCGATGATGACGTCATCTTCAATTTGTTCTGGGTTGTCTGTGAATCGCAGTTTGGTTTGGTTGATGTGCCTCTTGCACGTTTGGCCATTTAACAGTTTGACTACAAACACCCTGTTCCCCTCCTTGGCCAAAACCATGCCAGCAACCCACTTTGGACCATGACCATAATTCAGGACAAACACAGGGTCATGAACAGCAATGTCACGTGATACAGCCATCCGATCGTGGTACCATTGCTGCCATTGCCTTCTGGTTTCAACGTGATCCTGATTTTGAGGCAGCTTGGCAGGAGGGATTCTGGTGAGCGAGTGGGGTCTCGTCCGGTAACTGAGCGGGTCTGTAGGGAGCCGTGAGTCACGTGTTTTAGGCTCTGCTTAATGGTTTGGACAGCCCGCTCCGCTTGACCGTTAGATGCGGGTTTGAAAGGGGCAGACCTGACATGCTTGATGCCATTACGGTCATAAACTCGTGGAACTCCGAACTGGTGAAACACGGTCCGTTGTCGCTGACAAGGACGTCGGGCAGGCCATGGGTGGCGAACGTGGCCCGGAGGCTTTCAATAGTGGCTGTGGACATGCTGGATGACATGATTTCGCATTCAATCGATTTGGAGTAAGCGTCTACTATCACTAAAAACATTTTGCCGAGAAGGGCTGGCAAAGTCTATGTGGATCCTTGACCACGGTTTGGATGGCCATGACCACAGACTCAGAGGAGCCTCCACAGGTGCGTTACTCAGTTGCATGCAAGTGTTGCACTAATGCACGCATGACTCCAAGTCCGAGTCAATGCTGGGCCACCAAATGTGAGACCTGGCAATGGCCATCATCACGACAATGCCTGGGTGGGTACTGTGTAAATCTCACACAAAAGTTTCCCTGCCTTTTTTTGGCATAACAACATGATTACCCCATAACAGACAATCAGACTGAATAGACAATTCATCTTTCCGGCGGCTATAAGGCTTAATTTCATTCTGCATTACCATGGGAATGGCAGACCAATTTTCATTCAGGACACACCTTTTTATGCTTGATAGTACAAGATCCTGGCTGGTCCATGTCCTAATTTGGCGAGCCGTGACGGGTGACCACTCGCTCTCGAAGGCGTCCATGACCAGCAACAAGTCTGCGGGCTGCGGCATTTCCACCCCGGTTGTGGGCAATGGTAGCTGGCTAAGCGCATCAGCACAGTTTTCAGTGCCTGGTCTGTGGCGGATGACATAATCATAAGCGGATAATGTCAGTGCCCATCTTTGGATGCGGGACGAGGCATTGGTGTTTATACCTTTGCTCTCAGAAAACAATGAAATGAGCGGCCTATGGTCTGTTTCAAGCTCAAACCGAAGCCCAAACAGGCATTGGTGCATTTTCCTAACCCCATATACGCATGCTAAAGCCTCTTTCTCTACCATGCTATAGGCTCTTTCAGCCTTAGACAGACTTCTGGATGCGTATGCAACTGATTGGAGTTTGCCTGTTAGATTGGCTTGCTGGACACAACCAACCTGGCGTCGCAGGCCAGCACTAACTGCTTACATGGGTCATAGTGTACCAGTAATTTATTGGAACATAGCAGGTTCCTGGCCTTCTCAAAGGCTCTGTCTTGAGATTTGCCCCAAACCCAGTCATTACCCTTTTTCAGCAACATGTGCAAAGGCTCTAACAACATGCTCAAACTAGGTAAAAAGTTACCAAAATAGTTGAAAAGACCCAAGAACGAACGCAGCTCCGTCTCACTCTGGGGTCTGGTTGCATTCTTGATGGCCTCGGTCTTTGAGTCCGTAGGCCTGATGCTGTCTGTTGCAATCTTTCACCCCAGGAATTCGACTTCTGGTGCCATGAAAACGCATTTGGAGCGTTTTAGCCTGAGTCCCACTCTGTCCAGACGATGTAGAACCTCTTCCAGGTTGTGCAGGTGTTCAGTGGCATCGCAACCGGTGATCAGGATGTCATCTTGGAACACGACAGTTCTCGGGACAGACTTCAGCAAACTCTCCATGTTTCTCTGAAATATGGCTGCCGCCGAGCGAATTCCAAAAGGGCATCTGTGGTATATAAACAGTCCTTTGTGCATGTTGATACAAGTCAGTTTTTTCAATGGTTTGACCAGCTCCTGTGTCATGTAAGCGGAGGTTAGGTTCAATTTGGTGAACGACTTCCCCCCCACTAGCGTTGCAAACAGGTCATCAGCCTTGAGTAACAGGTACTGATCCTATATCGAGACTCAGTTAGAACATAAGAACATAAGAATTAGGAACAGGAGTAGGCCATCTAGCCCCTCGAGCCTGCTCCGCCAATCAACAAGATCATGGCTGATCTGGCCATGGACTCAGCTCCACTTACCCGCCCGCTCCCCGTAACCCTTAATTCCCTTATTGGTTAAAAATCTATCTATCTGTGATTTGAATACATTCAATGATCGTTACCTTGTAGTCGCTGCAGATCCTGACCGTGCTATCACTTTTCAACACTGGGGCAATTGGACTGGCCCATTCGCTGAACTCGACTGGTGATATGATTCCTTCCCGTTGAAGTCTGTCCAGTTCGATCTCCCTTTTCCCTCATCATGTATGGAACCGCCCGAGCCTTGTGATGGACGGATCTTGCATCCGGGCCTAGGTGGTTCTGCACCTTGGCTCCCGTGAAGTTGCCGATGCCTGGTTCGAACAACGAGGGAAACTTGCTCAGCACTTGAGCACACGAAGCGTCATCCACTGATGATAAGGCTTTAATATCGTTCCAGTTCCATTTAATTTTCTTAAGCCAACTCCTGCCGAACAGCGTTGGGCCATTGCCTGGAATGATCCACAACGATAAATCATGCACAGCTCCATCATACGATACCTTTATTGCCGCGCTGCCAATGACTGGTATGAGCTCTTTGGTGTAGGTACGCAGCTTCGCATTGATTGGACTCAGTTTCGGTCTTTTTGCCTTAGTGTCCCACAGATTTTCGAAAGCCCTCTGGCTCATTATTGACTGACTCGCACCCGTGTCCAATTCCATGGATACTGGAACCCCATTTAATTTAACTTCCAGCATTATCGGAGGACATAGAAACATAGAAAATAGGTGCAGGAGTAGGCCATTCGGCCCTTCGAGCCTGCACCACCATTCAATAAGATCATGGCTGATCATTCCCTCCGTACCCCTTTCCTGCTTTCTCTCCATACCCCTTGATCCCTTTAGCCGTAAAGGTCACATCTAACTCCCTCTTGAATATATCCAATGAACTGGCCTCAACAACTCTCTGCGGCAGGGAATTCCACATGCCCACAACTCTCTGAGTGAAGAAGTTTCTCCTCATCTAGTTCCTAAATGGCTTACCCCTTATCCTTAGACTGTGACCCCTGTTTCTGGACTTCAACATCGGGAACATTCTTCCTGCATCTAACCTGTCCAATCCCGTCAGAATTTTATGTTTCTATGAGATCCCCTCTCATTTTTCTAAATTCCAGTGAATGTAAGCCTAGTCGATCCAGTCTTTCTTCATATGTCAGTCCTGCCATCCCGGGAATCAGTCTGGTGAACCTTCGCTGCACTCCCTCAATCGCAAGAATGTTCTTCCTCAGATCAGGAGACCAAAATTGTACACAATACTCCAGATGTGGCCTCACCAAGGCCTTGTACAACTGCAGTAAGACCTCCCTGCTCGTATACTCAATTCCTCTCGCTATGAAGGCCAACATGCCATTTGCCGTCTTCACCGCCTGCTGTACCTGCATGCCAAACTTCAATGTCACCCAGGCCTTGTTGCACCTCCCCTTTTCCTAATCTGGTTAGGCCCCAGCTGGAGTATTGTGTCCAATTCTGGGCACCTTAGGAAGGATGTCAAGACCTTAGAGAGGGTGCAGAGGGGATTTACCAGAATGGTTCCAGGGATGAGGGACTTCAGTTACGTGGCGAGAGCAGAAAATCTGGGGTTGTACAGCAGAGAAAGTTAAGGGGAGATGATACAGGTGTTCAAAATGGTGAAGGGTTTTGATAAAGTAAGCAGAAACTGGGAGGAGGGTCAGTAACCAGGAAACATATACGGAAGGTAATTGGCACCAGAGACAACATGAGGAAAGATTTTTTACACATATTTGGGAGAAAGTGTTTGAAGAGACTGTGAAGGGGGTTTCCCCACATTCTGTTTGAGGATGTGGGCAATGCTACCAGGCAACACTGACTGCAATCTCGGAGGGCATAGAAACATAGAAAATAGGTGCAGGAGTAGGTCATTCAGCCCTTCGAGCCTGCACCGCCATTCAATAAGATCATGGTAAGTCATTCACTTCAGTACCCCTTTCCTGCTTTCTCTCCATACCCCTTGATCCCTTTAGCCGTAAGGGCCTTACGTAACTCCCTCTTGAACTGGCATCAACAACTCTCTGCGGTAGGGAATTACACAGGTTCACAATTCTGAGTGAAGAAGTTTCTCATCTCGGTCCTAAATGGCCTACCCCTTATCCTTAGACTATGTCCCCTGGTTCTGGACTTCCCCAACATCGGGAACAATCTACCCGCATCTAACCTGTCCCGTCCCGTCAGAATCTTATACGTTTCTATGAGATCCCCTCTCATCCTTCTAAACTCCAGTGTATAAAGGCCCAGTTGATCCAGTCTCTCCTCATATGTCAGTCCAGCCATCTCGGGAATCAGTCTGGTGAACCTTCGCTGCACTCCCTCAATAGCAAGAACGTCCTTCCTCAGGTTAGGAGACCAAAACTGAACACAATATTCCAGGTGAGGCCTCACCAAGGCCCTGTACAACTGCATCAAGGGCCAATCACGCAGTGCTGAACTGGAGTCACGTGTAGGCCAGATCGGGTTTAAAGGCAGTAAGTCCCCTCGCCTGCAGGATTTTAATTAACAATCTGGCAGCTTTCCACCCTGGTATCAACCCACAAACCACCAGATTTATTCAATACGATTAAATCATAGACATTTAAAGACTTGGATTTATATAGCGCCTTTACAGCCAATGAAGTACTTTTTGGAGTGTGGTCACTGTTGTAATGTGGGAAACGTGGCAGCCAATTTGCGCACAGCAAGCTCCCACAATAATACAAAAGCAAAATACTGCGGATGCTGGAATCTGGATGACCCTTCAACCCAAAAGTTCTGACCAAGGGTCATCGACCCAAAACGTTAACTCTGCTTCCTCTCCACAGATGCTGCCTGACCCTCTGAGAATTCCAGCATTTTCTGCTTTTATCCCACAATGATAATGATCAGATTCTGTTTTTGTTATGTTAACACAAGAACGTAAGAAACAGGAGCAGGAGTGGGCCATACGGACCCTCGAGCCTGCTCCACCATTTAATACGATCATGGCTGATCCGATCATGGACTCAGCCCCACTTCCCCACCCGCTCCCCATAACCCTTTATTCCCTTATCGGTTAAGAAACTGTCTATCTCCGCCTTAAATATATTCAATGTCCCGGCTTCCACAGCTCTCTGAGGCAGAGAATTCCACAGATTTAGAATCCTCTGGAAGAAGAAATTTCTCCTCATCTCAGTTTTAAATGGGCGGCCCCTTATTCTAAGATCATGCCCCCTAGTTCTAGTCTCCCCCATCAGTGGAAACATCCTCTCTGCATCCACCTTGTCAAGCCCCTCAATCTTAAACCTTTCGATAAGATCACCTCTCATGTTGATAAATATTTACAGCAGGGAAGGCCATTTCGGCCCATCGTGGATCTGAACTCATGACTACTCGCTCGCCCAGCAAAAAGGAAAGATGGGGCGCGACCATTAACTGTACGCCTGGGTGCGATCCACAGGCCCCACAGCCCCACAATCGCACTCGACCCAAAGCCTGCCCATCTCCAACACTTACTGTTTGATCTTGGCGGGCTTTGGAAAGAAGTTATACTCCACACTGCACGGGTCGGGGCCCTCCTCGGCAACAGCACAGCTCAGCTGATCCCCGCTGTGACACAGGGTCCTGTTGGGCGCCCAGCCCACCCGGAACGAGCGGCCGGTGAAGAGGGCCATGTCCATCAGCAGCCGGCCCCTGCCGCGGGTCACCGACTGCTCCATCGGTACCAGCCTCTGCTGGCGGCGTGCGCCCACCGTCTTCAGCTGTACCTCCGGGAGCTGGCTGGGCATGGCGAAGGAGGGCGGCAGTTGGCCTGGCATCGGCCAGGTGTGGAGCGACGGCGACGAGACCAGGGCCTCCAAGCCGGCAGAGGACCGGCCCGTCCTCGGCTCCTGCTGCCCGCCGCAAGGCAGGAAGGCTTTGCAGAAGCTGGAATGCAACAAGCCGCCACCCAGGCTCCTCGATCTCAAAAAAAAAAAGAATGTACCCCATACACTTCTTCGTCCTGTACCTCGGGTTGAGTTGCCTGTGCCGCTTGATCCACGCTGGATCGATCATCCTCAGCCACGTGGTGTATTGCAGCACGCTTGCTCGGTTGCGGACACATTCGCTGAAGGTGCCCCATTGTTGCACAGTCTTTGCACACGTAGTGCTTGAATCGGCACTGATGGGCCCGATGATAGCCCCCGCAACGCCAACAAGGCGAGGTTTGATTCACCCCCGATGGCGGACTTTGAGCAGTTACAGGTCGTACGAATGGGGACGAGTAGGCCCTGCCATGTGCAGCTCTGCGTGCTGATGATATTTTATGCACAGTACTTGCCGGTGAGTTTCGATGCTGGGAAGATATCTGTTTCGAGTTTTCGTCCGTGGACATGCATACCTGGGCAATCGTGATGGCCCTGCTCAGGTCTAGAGATTCAGCAGCCAGCAGCTTTAGAAGGGTAACCTCGTGGCCAATGCCAAGCGCAAAAAAGTCCCGCAGCATTTCCTCCAAAGCAGCTCCAAAGTTGCACGGCCCAGCGAGACGTCTCAGGTCGGCAACAAATTCCGCCACGTCCTGGCCCTCGGAGCAATTGTGCGTATAGAAACGATACCTCGCCATGATGATGCTTTCCTTCGGTTTAAAGTCTTTTCGAACCCAATTCAGCATACACAATTCATCGTAAGTCTTATCCATTGGTCGAGTCGGTGAGAGTAGATTCTTGATAAGGCCATTAATTTTTGACCCACAAACGGTGAGGAGAACTGCCCCGCACTTAATTGCATTATCGGTTCCTTCCAATCCGTTGGCTACGAAGTACTGGTCGAGGCGATCAGTGAAATCCTCCCAGTCTTCGCCTTCCACGAATCTCTCCAAAATTCCAACAGACATGGTTGCGTGAAAGTTCGTATTTTAAGCTCGTCGCCAATTGTTAAGTATCGAATAACTCCGCAAGGCTAATTACGGTGAGCTAGTTCAGGCATGACCTTACTCCAGTTTATTTATTCTCAAAGTGAGGATTCAACATGGCTGCCAACGTTATATACACGGCTTGCACGTGTCTGCCAGTGACCATTAGGACTCCGACAGTCGCGCCGTCTGGTGGCAGGTAAAACCCAGTTAACATACATAACACGCTGCTCCCTGAAGCAGTATGCTTCTACGCTGCTCCCGGGCAGCCACACCTCCGCTCCTTTTATGGCCCCGACCTGCCGCTGGTGTTCGCACGCAGGTCGGGGCCTCCAGATATAGGTACCAATACTCACACACCAAGGATTCCACCAGGAGATCACAAACGTGTCTTCTTGACTGCAAATGCAAGCCTCAGAAAGACTAGATGAACGTTCCCCAAAGAGCTACAGCGTGTTGTAACTTTTATATATTTCATTATGTCGGACAAATGCGAGTCCCGTATGCCAAGAGGCTGTGGGTGAATGCTGTTGATACAGCTGGTATCATTTAGGTAACTCATATTCAGCAATTGATTATACGTGTCTATTCTTACAATTGATGAACCCCGAACTATCCAACTGCAAAAGCATCACAAGCGACTCCTGCTCCTATTTCTTATGTTCTATGTAAACAGCTGCAGTGTGAACCAGAGTAAATCTGGGTCTTAAATCAACGTCCAATGAATGTTGGAGCAACTAGGTGCCACCCCCCCCCATCCCCCCCACTGTGGCCCCACCACATCCCCCCCGATACTCCCCCCACACTGCCCCCCCACACTGCCCCCCACGATACTCCCCCCCACACTGCCCCCCCCACACTCCCCCCCACGATACTCCCCCCCACACTGACCCCCATGATACTACCCCCACACTGCCCCCCACGATACTACCCCCACACTGCCCCCCACGATACTCCCCCCCACACTGCCCCCCCCACACTCCCCCCCACGATACTACCCCCACACTGCCCCCCACGATACTCCCCCCCACACTGCCCCCCCCCACACTCCCCCCCACGATACTCCCCCCCACACTGCCCCCCCCCACACTCCCCCCCACGATACTACCCCCACACTGCCCCCCACAATACTCCCCCCCACACTGCACCCCACAATACTCCCCCCCACATTGCCCCCCACAATACTCCCCCCCACACTGCACCCCACAATACTCCCCCCCACATTGCCCCCCCCCACACTGCCCTCCACGATACTCCCCCCAACACTGCCCCCCCCCACACTGCCCTCCACGATACTCCCCCCAACACTGCCCCCCCACACTGCCCCCCTACACTCCCCCCCCACACTGCCCCCCACGATACTCCCCCTCACACTGCCCCCACGATACTCCCCCCCCCACACTGCACCCCACAATACTCCCCCCCCACATTGCCCCCCCCACACTGCCCTCCACGATACTCCCCCCAACACTGCCCCCCCACACTGCCCCCTACACTCCCCCCCCACACTGCCCCCCACGATACTCCCCCCCACACTGACCCCCCCATGATACTCCCCCCCACACTGACCCCCCCTACACTGCCCCCCACGATACTCCCCCCCACACTGACCCCCCCACGATACTCCCCCTCCACACTGCCCCCCACACTGCCCCCCACGATATTCCCCCCCACACTGCCCCCCCAACACTCCCACCCCACACTGCCCCCCCACACTGCCCCCCCACGATACTCCCCCCCACACTGCCCCCCCCACACTGCCCCCCACGATACTTCCCCCCCACACTGCCCCCCCCACACTCCCCCCCCCACACTGCCCCCCACGATATTCCCCCCCACACTGCCCCCACACTCCCCCCCCCCCACACTGCCCCCCACGATATTCCCCCCCACACTGCCCCCCCCACTCTCCCCCCCCACACTGCCCCCCACGATAATCCCCCCACACTCCCCCCCACGATATTCCCCCCCACACTGTCCCCCCCACACTTCCCCCCCCACACCTCCCCCCCCACACTGCCCCCCACGATACTCCCCCCCCCCACACTGCCCCCCCACACTGCCCCCCACGATATTCCCCCCACACTGCCCCCCCACAAGGCCCCCCACTATACTGCCCCCCCACACTCCCCCCCCACACTGCCCCCCCACACTGCCCCCCACGATACTCCCACCCCACACTGCCCCCCCACACTGCCCCCCACGATACTCCCCCCCCACACTGCCCCCCCACACTGCCCCCCACGATATTCCCCCCACACTGCCCCCCCACAAGGCCCCCACTATACTGACCCCCCACACTCCCCCCCCACACTGCCCCCCCACACTGCCCCCCACGATACTCCCACCCCACACTGCCCCCCCACACTCCCCCTCCACACTGCCCCCCACGATATTCCCCTCCACACTGCCCCCCAGATACTCCCCCGCACACTGCCCCCCCCACACTCCCCCCACATTCCCCCCCCACACTGCCCCCCACGATACTCGTCCTCCACACTCCCCCCCCCCCTCACAATTCCACCCCCCACACTGCCCCCCCAAACTCCCCCCCCACACTGCCTCCACCACACTGCCTCTTCACACGCCCCCCCACACTCCTCCCCCCACACTCCTTCCCCCACACTCCTTCCCCCACACTCCTTCCCCCACACTGCCCCCCACACTCCTCCCCCCTCACTGTCCCCCCCCACACTCCTCCCCCCACACAGCCCTCCCCCACACAGCCCCCCCACACTGCCCCCTCTCACTCCCTCCCCCACAATCCTCCCCCCGCCCACACTGCCCCCCACACTGCCCCCCCACACTCCTCCCCCCACTCAGCCCTCCCCCACACTGCCCCCTCACACTCCCTCCCCCACAATCCTGCCCCCACCCTCCCCCCACACACTCACCCCCACACTCTCCCCCCCCACTCTCCCCCCCCACACTGCCCCCCACACTCCCCCCCCCACTCCCCTCCCCACACTCCCCCCTACTCCTCCCTCCACACTGCCCCCACACTGCCCCCCCCACATTGCCCCCCCACTCCCCCCTACTCCTCCCCCCACACTGCCCCCACACTGCCTCCCCCCACACTCCCCCCACACACTCCCCTCCCCCCCACAATGCCTCCCCACTCTCCCCCCCCACACTTAACCCCCCCACACTCCCCCCCCCCCATACTGTCCCCCACACTTCCCCCGTCCGTCCCCCCTCCCACTGTTTCCCCCCCTCCCCACCCCCTTCACCGTCTGTCTGTTTGTTCCCCCCAACATCCATTCGTCACAACTTGCCACGGACAGAATCATGTAATTCTCACCGTTCCATGCAACATGGTAAAGGTGAGAGCGAGGTGAGCGGTGATTGAATCCAGACATTACCTTATTTTTTGCCAGGCTGAGGTGCGTCAGCTTTGAGAAGGGGGGGAGAAACTCATTCTTCAGTTTCGGAAAGCACATTGGCTTTTTCTGGGGAGGTGTCACCAATTGTTTCTTAGTTGCTTGTCCCTGAAACAGGGAGAGGGAGGACATTATTTTTATTTAGCTAAAACATCTCCTTGGAAATGAACACCGCACGCCTCTTGTATAATTACCCATGGAAGAAAAGGAGCGTCTTAAAGGAGGAGAGAGAGGCAGAGAGGTTTAGGGAGGGAGTTCCAGAGCTTAGGCCCAAACAGCTGAAGGCACAGCCACCAATGACGGAGTGATTAAAATTGAGGATGTGCAAGAGGCTAGAATTGGAGGAGCGCAGAGATCTCAGGGGGTTGTGGGGCTGGAGGGGATCACTGTGATAGGGAGGGGGCAAGGCCATGCAGGGACCTTTCAGAATAAGGTCACCCATTTAAGATGGAGATGAGGAGAAATTTCTTCTCTCAGAGGGTCGTGAATCTTTTGAATTCTGTACCCCAGAGAGCTGTGGAGGCTGGGTCATTGAATATATTTAAAGGTGGAAATAGTCAGATTTTTGAGTGATATGGGAGTCAAGGGTTATGGGGAGCGGGCGGGGAAGTGGAGCTGAGGCCAAGATCAGATCAGCCATGATCTTATTGAATGGCGGAGCAGGCTAGAGGGGCTGAATGGCCGACTCCTGCTCCTATTTCTCATGTTCTTATTAATATTGGGCTCAATTACCCGTTCCCTGAAGGGACGATGAGCTCCAAGAGGGCAGGTCTACAGCCCGGTTCTCCGACCTGCTCCCCTGGCCAGTATGCTCCCCACTGGGAGGGCAGCATTGCAGGGTTACACTTTCATCATCAACCGCTAGTGTGATTCAATAAAGATTAAATAGCAACAATTTCCATCATCCTTGTCTTCAAATCCCTCCATGGCCTCGCCCCTCCCTATCTCTGTAATCCCCTCCAGCCCCACAACCCCCCGAGATCTCTGCGCTCCTCCAATTCTGGCCCCTTGCGCATCCCCCGATTTTAATCACTCCACCATTGGCGGCCTAAGCTCTGGAATTCCCTCCTTCAACCTCTCCACCTCTCTCCCAATGATCCCTCTGCACGGCTTTCTGCCGGTGTCGCACAGCCTGGGTTTGAATGGGCCACGCAGCCCATTAAAGGTATAGTATATGCAAGCACTCTAATAATCACTCCACGAGGTAAGGGTATAGTACTTGAACTGTAGTGACCTTAGTCCATTTATTGCAGCTCCTAGAGTGAGGACACAATGAGGTGAGCTCCCTTTTATACCTGGTTACCTGCAGTGTGCAGGTGACCCTTAGGTCTCCACCAATAGCACCCTCTGGTGGTACAGGTATAGTGTATACAGTGTTAAGATACATTCAGTGGTCTAGTGTTACAGTACATACGTTATACATACACAACGAAAGGGACCACGCATCCCCCCAAAAATTAGGGGGGAACTTTGCTCTCTACCTCTTGCTCCTCCTTTAAGACGCTCCTTAAAACTCTTTGACCAAGTTTTTGGTCACCTGTCCTAATATCTCCTTATGTGGCTCGGCAACAAATTGTGACTGTTAACGCTCCTATGAAGTGCCTTGGAACGTTTTACTGTACTACATTAAAGGTGCTATATGAATGCAAGTTGTTGTTGTTAAAGATACATATAGCGTCTAGAGCGTAGAAAAACATCTCGAGGTGCTAGACAGAGAAGTAAGCTGACAAAAATGGACAGCGAGACAAAGGAATATTAGGCGAAGTGATCAATAGTTTGGTCAAAGAGGTGGGCTTTAAGGGGGGAGATGTTCCCCAAATGGCTCAGCCTGTAAATAGAAAGAACTTGCATTTCTATAGTGCCTTTCACAACACCAAAGCGTGTTACAGCCAATGAAGTACTTTTTGAAGTGTAGTCACTGTTGTAATGTGGGAAATGCGGCAGCCAATTTGCACACAGCAAGCTCCCACACACAGCAATGTGATGATGACCAGATAATCTGTTTTAGTGAAGTTGGTTGGGGAATAAATATTGGCCAGGACTCCCCTGCTCTTCTTCCAATAGTGCCATGGGATCTTTTACATCCTCCTGGCGTGGGAAGGCGGGGTGGTATGACGATGGACGTGTTGGGTGACCAGTGGTGTGGGGAAGGGGGAGAGTTGGAGGCGGGGGAGGGGGAGGGGGAGGGTTGGAGGTGGGGGAGGGTTGGAGGTGGGGGAATGGGGAAGGGTTGTAGATGGGGGAGGGTTGGAGGTGGGGGAGGGTTGGAGGTGGGGGATGGGGAAGGGTTGTAGACGGGGGATTGGGTAGGGTTGGAGGTGGGGGATTGGGGAGGGTTGGAGGTGGGGGATGGGGAGGATTGGAGGTAGGGGATGGGGGAGGGTTGGAGGTGGGGGAGGGTTGGAGGTGGGGGAGGGTTGGAGGTGGGGGATGGGTGAGGGTTGTAGATGGGGGAGGGTTGTAGATGGGGGGAGGGTTGAAGGTGGAGGATGGGGGAGGGTTGGAGGTGGGGGATGGGGAAGGGTTGGAGGTGGGGGATGGGGAGTGTTGTAGGTGGGGGATGGGGAAGGTTGTAGATGGGGGATGGGGAGGGTTGTAGGCGGGGGGTCGTGTGATAAAACCATCAGGAATACGTTGGAGTCGAGAGTGTGTCGAACATGCTGATGAAATGCAGGAGCCCCCAGCTGGTGTATTGCTGCTCGAGTTACCTCCAGTTGCATTACGCTCCCTTCGAGTGTGAGCAGACTTTGGCTGCAACATGAACAAGGTTACACCCCCCACAACGTGCAAAGGATGTCAGGAGGATGTTGCTGTACAACCTGTGCAGGAGGGCAGGGGTCAAGGGACTGGGTGGATGGTGCACAGATGATATTCGGCAATGGGAAGGCACAAACTCTCACAGGTACTTACTGGGGGTGAGATTACTGCAACATGCCTCGCCCGCTTTGATGCAGATCAGAAATAACAGGCACCTGTGCACCTTACTGTTGTGTCCTCAGATGCTCTAACAATGACTCCACGAGGTAGTGTGTTGTACTTGAACTATAGTGACCGTAGTCCTTTATTAGTTAACTCCAGAGTAAGGATCACACCTGGTAGCCTGCCTTTTATACTAGGCCAGGCACACCTGTACAGGTAACCTATGAGTCTCCCACTGCTGTGCCCTCTGGTGGCACACCTTGATATAGTACCAACAGTGGCCATGTAGGATACATGACATCACTCCCCGCTGAAACCTCAGTGCAAATCACCTCTGCATTAACTATGCTCTGGGCTTAGCTCTATCTGGATTCTGTCTGGCAGACCTCTGGCGGGCCGGCTCGACCTATACAGGTAACCTACGAGTCTCCCACTGCTGTGCCCTCTGGTGGCACACCTTGATATAGTACCATGGCCACTGTTGGTACTATATCAAGGTGTGTCACCAGAGGACATGTAAGAAACATGACACTTACCACTCCTGGTTAGATCACTCCGGCACTTGTACCCAAGTCTTGGTGAACTGTGCCAATGGGATTTATATCCCTGGCCGCCTGTGACCATACCTTTCTGTCAACCTCTTTGTGGACCTTTCAACCAGGGTGGGGAAAGATACTCCCACCCCCTCCACTGAAGAATTTGAGGTCTGTGCTCCTCTCCTCAAAAATAGGGAAGGAAAGTACATGGAACAGAAAGTACCGATTTCACTGGAGGCAGTTCAGAGAAGGTTCATGAGGTTGATTCCTGAGATGAGGGGGTTGACTTATGAGGAAAGTTTGAGCTGGTTGGACCTATACTCACTGGAGTTTAGAAGATTGAGAGGTGATCTTATTGAAATGTATAAGATTCTGAGGGGGGTCTTGACAGGGTGCATGCTGAGAGGATGTTTCCCCTTGTGGGAGAATAGAAACATAGAAACATAGAAAATAGGTGCAGGAGTAGGCCATTCGGCCGTTCGAGCCTGCACCGCCATTCGATAAGATCATGGCTGATCATTCCTTCAGTACCCCTTTCCTGCTTTCTCTCCATACCCCTTGATCCCCTTAACCGTAAGGGCCATATCTAACTCCCTCTTGAATATATCCAATGAACTGGCATCAACAACTCTCTGCGGCAGGGAATTCCACAGGTTAACAATTCTCTGAGTGAAGAAGTTTCTCCTCATCTCAGTCCTAAATGGCCTACCCCTTATCCTTAGACTGTGTCCCCTGGTTCTGGACACTAGGGGGTATAGTTTCAGAATTAGGGGCAGGCCATTTAAGACGGAGATGAGGAGGAATTTCTTCTCTCAGAGGGTCATGAATCTTTAGAATTCTCTGCCCCAGAGAGCTGTGGAGGCTGGGTCATTGAATATATTCAAGGCGGAGATAGACAGATTTTTGAACGATAGGGGAGTCAAGGTTTATGGAGGGAGGATGGGAAGTGGAGTTGAGGCCGCGACCAGATCAGCCATGATCTTATTGAATGGCAGAGCAGGCTCGAGGGGCCAGATGGCCGACTCCTGCTCCTATTTCTTATGTTATGTTCTGTTATGCCAAGGAAAAGTGATGCAGGCACCACGAAGGTTACAAGCGATAATTACATTTTTGTGCGGAAGATTATAACACCGGGGTGATTCTGCGAGACGTGGCCCCTGGTGGGAGGCATCACTGACTGGGAGCACCGCTCAGAAAATTGCTGCCCACACATTCCCCTCTGAGCGGCAGATTAGGGAATCACCGCAGTCATTCTCAAACCCTAACGATGTCTCCGCAAGATCCTGCAAATCCCCTGGGAGAACAGATGCACCAATATTAGCGTCCTCGATCAGACCAACATCCCCAGCATCGAAGCACTGACCACACTCAACCAGCTCCGTTGGGCAGGCCACATTGTACACATGCCAGACACAAGACTCCCAAAGCAAGTGCTCTACTCGGAACTCCTACACGGCAAGCGAGTCCCAGGTGGGCAGAGGAAACGTTTCAAGGACACCCTCAAAGCCTCCTTGATAAAGTGCAACATCCCCACCGACACCTGGGAGTCCCTGGCCAAAGACCGCCCTAAGTGGAGAAAGAGCATCCGGGAAGGCGCTGAGTGTCATGTGTCCTTTATGGCTACTGTTGGTACTATCACGCGGTGTGCCACCAGAGGGCACAGCAGTGGGAGACTTGTAGGTTACCTCTACAGGTGTGCCTGGCCTAGTATAAGAGATAGGCCACCAGGTGTGATCCTCACTCTGGAGTTATCATTACAGGACTAAGGTCGCTACAGTTCAAGTACAACACATTACCTCGTGGAGTCATCCAAAGTCATAACACTGAGCACCTCGAGTCTCCTCGCCGAGAGCATGCAGCGGAAGGAGCGTGCAGCAAACCAGACTCCCCACCCACCCTTTCCTTCAACCATTGTTTGTCCCACCTGTGACAGAGACTGTAATTCCCACATTGGACTGTTCAGTCACCCGAGAACTCACTTTTAGAGTGGAAGCAAGTCTTCCTCGATTCCGAGGGACTGCCTGTGATGATCTCAAGCCCTAACGACTCAGTACAACATAGTTTACCTGCACATTGGATACGTTCACAGTGGACAGCTCCACACTGGGGGCCGAGCTAAACGAAGAGAAGTCTGCAATTGGAAAGTCAGACAACATGAATTAGCTTATTGAGTACGCAGTCACACTTTAATAATTCAAGAAAGGAAGAAGGAACTTGTAGGAATGCAGCACCTTTTACAACCTCAGCACATCCCAGAGCGCTTTACAGCCAATAAAGTATTTTTGAAGTGTAGTCACTGTTGAAATGTAGGAAACGCGGCAGCCAATTTGTGCTCAGCAAGCTCCCATAAACAGCATTGTAATAATGTCCAGATAATCTGCTGTTAGTGATTTTGGTTGAGGGATAAATATTGGGCCAGGACACTGGCGATAACTCGCCTGCTCTTCTTCAAAATAGTGCCATGGGACCTTTTCGCCCACTTGAGAGGGCAGATGGGACCTTGGTGTAACGTCACATCTGAAAGACAGCACCTCTGATGCTGCAGTGCTCCCTCGGTACTGCACCAGAAGTGTCAATCTGGATTTTGTGCTCATTAGTAACCCAAATTTAAGTAAATGGAAGAGCGAGGGGTCGAGACGGCTGGAAGCGCTGTCGCCTGTGGAAGAGAGGGAGATTGCACAGGAAGGAGGAATCGGAGGATCACAGAGCACACAATGGGAAGCAGGCCTAGTAGATGTTACAGAGGTAACATAGAAACATAGAAATTTACAGCACACAAGGAGGCCATTTCGGCCTTTCGTGTCCGCACCGGCCGATGAAGAGCCGCACGGCCCTCGGTCAGCAGCCCTGAAGATTACATATAAACCTATGAACAATGGCGGAAAGGTAAAGAGCACCCAGCCCAACCAGTCCGCCCCACACAACTGCGATACCCCATGTATTGCAACATTTTACACTCCACCCCACCCGGAGCCATGCGATCTCCTGGGAGAGGCAAAAAAATAGGTAAAAAGCCAGGCCAATTGGGAAAAATAATCTGGGAAAATTCCTCTCCGACCCATCCAGGTGATCGAAACTAGTCCAGGAGACCACTCTGGCCGTATTAGATTCCATGAAGTACTTACCATCATATCTGCGCCAGGCAACAAGAGGTTATCCAGTCTAATCCCACTTACTACGAACTGAGGGAAATCCTTATTAGTCAAGAAATGGTGTTAGGGAAATTGAAAGGACTGAAGGCCGATAAATCCCCAGGGCCTGATAGTCTGCATCCCAGAGTACTTAAGGAAGTGGCTCTAGAAATGGTAGATGCATTGGTGATCATTTTCCAACATTCCATGGACTCTGGATCAGTTCCTATGGATTGAAGGGTAGCTAATGTAACCGCACTTTTAAAAAAAGGAGGGAGAGAGAAAACAGGGAATTATAGACCGGCTAGTCTGACATCGGTGGTGGGGAAAATGCTGGAATCAATTATTAAAGATGAAATAGCAGTGCATTTGGAAAGCAGTGACAGGATCGGTCCAAGTCAGCATGGATTTATGAAAGGGAAATCATGCTTGACAAATCTTCTGGAATTTTTTGAGAATGTAACTAGTAGAGTGGAAAGGGAGAACCAGTGAATGTGGTGCATTTGGACTTTCAAAAGGCTTTTAACAAGGTCCCACACAAGAGATTAGTGTGCAAAATTAAAGCACATGGTATTAGGGGTAATGTATTGACGTGGATAGAGAACTGGTTGGCAGACAGGAAGCAAAGAGTGGGAATAAACGGGTCCTTTCCAGAATGGCAGGCAGTGACTAGTGGGGTGCCACAGGGTTCAGTGCTGGGACCCCAGCTATTTACAATATACATTAATGATTTAGACGAAGGAATTGAAGATAATATCTCCAAGTTTGCAGATGATACTAAGCTGGGTGGCAGTGCGAGCTGCGAGGAGGATGCTAGGAGGCTTCAGGGGGACTTAGACAGGTTAGGTGAATGGACAAATGCATGGCAGATACAGTATAATGTGGATAAGTGTGAGATTATCCACTTTGGTGGCAAAAACAGGAAGGCAGATTATTATCTGAATGGTGACAGATTAGTAAAAGGGGAGGTGCAACGAGACCTGGGTGTCAAGGTACATCAGTCATTGAAGGTAGGCATGCAGGTACAGCAGGCAGTAAAGAAAGCAAATGGCATGCTGACCTTCATAGCGAGGTGATTTGGGTATAGGAGCAGGGAGGTCTTACTGCAGTTGTACAGAGCCTTGGTGAGACCACACCTTGAGTATTGTGTGCAGTTTTGGTCTCCTAATCTGAGGAAGGACATTCTTGCTATTGAGGGAGTGCAGCGAAGATTCACCAGACTGACATATAAAGAAAGACTGGATCGACTCGGCTTATATTCACTGGAATTTAGAAGAATGAGAGGGGATCTCATAGAAACATATAAAATTCTGACAGGATTGGACAGGTTAGATGCAGGAAGAAAGTTCCCGATGTTGGGGATGTCCAGAATCAGGGGTCACAGTATAAGGATAAGGGGTAAACCATTTAGGACCGAGATGAGGAGAAACTTCTTCAGTCATAGGATTGTGAACCTGTGCAATTCTCGACCACAGAAAGTTGTTGAGGCCAGTTCGTTAGATATATTCAAAAGGGAGTTAGATGTGGCCCTTACGGCTAAAGGGATCACGGGGTATGGAGAAAAAGCAGGAATGGGGTACTGAAGTGAATGATCAGCCATGATCATATTGAATAGTGGTGCAGGTTCGAAGGGCCGAATGGCCTACTCCTGCACCTATTTTCTATGTTTCTATGTTTACCAGCTCTAGGTCCGTAACCCTGCAGGTTATTGCATTCCAAGCACCTTTTAAATGTGGTGAGGGTTTCTGCCTCTACCACCCTTCCAGGCAGCGAGTTCCAGATCCCCACAACCCTCTGCGTGAAGAAGCTTCCCCTCAAATCCCCTCTAAACCTTCCACCAACCACCTTAAACCTATGTCCCCTCGTAATTGACCCTTCCACCAAAGGAAATAGGCCCTTGCTATCCACTATATCCAGGCCTCTCAAAATTTTATACACCACAATGAGGTCTCCCTCAGCCTCCTCTGTTCCAATGAGAACAAACCAAGCCTATCCAATCTGTTCTCATAGCTAAGATTCTCCATTCCAGATAGCATTCGAGTAAATCTCCTCTGTACCCTCTCTAGTGCAATCACGTTCATCCTATAATACGGCAACCAGAACTGCACGCAATATTCCAGCTGTGGCCTAACTAAAGTATTATACAATTAAAGCATAACCTCCCTGCTCTTGTATTCTATGCCTCGGCTAATAAAGGCAAGCATTCTGTATGCCTTTTTAACCATCTTATCCACCTGGCCTGCTACTTTCAGGGATCTGTGGACAAGCACTCCAAGATCCCTTTGTTCATCTACACTTCTAAGTGGCTTGCCATTTAATGTGTATACCCTTTCCTTATTAACCCTCCATAAGTGCATTACCTCACACTTCTCCAAATTAAATTCCATTTGCCACTGTTCTGCCCACCTGACTAGTAGATTGATATCCTCCTGCAGCCCATGACTTTCCTCTTCATTAATAACCACACAGCCAATTTTAGTGTCATCCACATACTTTTTAATCATACCCCCTATATTCAAATCTAGATCATTGATGTATACCACAAAAAGCAAGGGTCCCAGTACTGAGCCCTGCAGAACCCCACTGGAAACATCCTTCCAATAACAAAAACATCCATCAACCATTACCCTTTGCTTCCTACCTCTAAGCCAATTTTGGATCCAACTTGCCACTTTGCCCTGTATCCCATGGGCTTTCACCTTCGTGACCAGTCTGCCATGTGGGACCTTATCAAAAGCTTTGCTCAAGTGCATATATACTACATCGTACGCACTGCCCCCATCAATCCTCCTGGTTACCTCCTCGAAAAATTCAATCAGGTTAATCAAACACTATCTTCCCTTAACAAATCCGTGCTGACTGTCCCTGATTAATCCTTGCCTTTCTAAATGTATATTTATCCTGTTTTTTAGGATTTTTTCCAATAATTTTCCCACCACTGAGGTTAGGTTGACAGGCCTGTAATTACTCGGCCTATCCCTTTCTCCCTTCTTAAACAAGGGTATTACATTAGCAGTCCTCCAGCACCATGCCTGAATCCAAAGGGGACTGGAAAATGATGGTCAAGGCCTCTGCTATTTCCTCTTTTGCTTCGCTCAACAGCCCAGGATGCATTCCATCCGGGCCTGGGGACTTATCCACTTTCAAAGCTGCTAAACCCCTTAATACCTCCTCTCTCACTATGTTTATTTCATCCAGAATTTCACACTCCTCCTCGATATCAGTATCTGCATTGCCCCTTTCCTTTGTGAAAACAGACTCAAATATTCATTAAGAACCATAGCCACATCCGACTCCACACACAGATTACCCTTGTGGTCTCTAATAGGCCCTACCCTTTCTTTAGTTATCCTCTTGCTCTTAATATATTTATAGAACATCTTTGGGTTTTCCTTGATTTTACGTGCCAAGAATGTTTCATGCTCTCTCTTAGCATTCCTAATGTGCTTTTTAATTTCACCTCTGAACTTTCTATATTCCTCCAGAGATTCTACAGTATTCAGCCGTCGGTATATGACATAAGCATCCCTTTTTTTCTTTATCCTCCCCTGTAAGTCCCTAGACATTCAGGGAGCTCTAGAATTGTTATTCTCATCCTTTTTCTTTAGAGCACATGTTTGGCCTGAGCCCTCCGGATCTCTTTCTTGAATGCCTCCCACTGTTCCGACACTGATTTACATTCAAGTAGCTGTTTCCAGTCCACTGTGGCCAAATCACTTCTCAACTTTGCAAAGTTAGCCTTTCCCCAATTTGTGACTTTTATTCCTGATCTATCCTTGTCCTTATCCATAACTACCTTGAATCTGACTGAATTATGGCCACTGGCACCCAAATGCTCTCCCTTCCACCTGCCCAGCTTCATTCCCCAAAACTAAATCCAGAACCACCCCCTCCTGTGTTGGGCTTGTTACATACTGACTAAAAAAGTTCTCTTGAATGCATTTTAGGAATTCCGCACCCTCTATACCCTTCACACTATATTTGTCCCAATCAATATTAGGATGGTTGAAATCCCCTACTATTACTGTCCTATGGTTTTTGGACTTCACAGAAATTTGCCAAATATTTGCTCTTCTATCTCCCTCCCACCTGAGAGAGCAGACGGGGCCTCGGTTTAATGTCTCATCCGAAAGACAGCTCCCTCAGCACAGCGAATGTCAGCTGAGATTTTTGTGCTCAAGTCCATGAAGTGGGACTTGAACCCACAACCTTCTGACTCAGAGGCAAGTGTGCTGCCCACTGAGCCACGGCTGGCACTTAATCATAAATCGGTGAGTTTAGGGAAGAGGGGATAGCAAATTGGAAAAATAAACCCACCGTCATTTATATCTTCTTCCTCCACTTCCATCTCTTCCTCTTCATCCTCCTCCTCCTCCTCCTTCTCTTCCTCCTTCTCCTCCTCTTCGTCCTTCTCAGTTATTTCCCTTGCTGTTCTGTTAACTTCAAAATCAGACCGAAACACAGCACTCGCCATTAAATCCGCTGTTGGACATTTGCCGGGCGATTTCAATTGGCTGATGATTGACTGGCATAGCGGAGCACCTTCAGGCTTCTCTAAAGGCGACGAGGACTTCATCTGCTGCAGGTAGGGGACCCCAGTGAAGCTGTTCTGGTCGAGATTCAAGTACGTTAACCTGTTTAACAATGAAAAAGAAAGCGGTGATAAAGTTCAATATTACGGGTTGGGAGTAATGTTCCCTTTAATCCTCTTTAAGTGGCTGCGCGACCCATTCAACATACTGTGCATGCGCGTTTTTTCCCCATTTAAAAGCCATTTAAAGGGAAAATAGGTTGGGGGTGGGGGGTGGTGAGGATTCTATTGAGAAGCTCAAGGTGAAGGGTCAAGGTTCAGAGTGCAGGGCGGCACCGAGCTGAGAGGATAAGCAAAGTCAATGGTTAGGTGACGCACAGACCCTTGGTCAGTGGCAGGAAGAGAAGACCAAGGGCAGTCGGCAGATCCAGTGTGGCTGTAAGGAGCTTCAGAAAGTCAACTGTGCCTTTTCTATCTGTGGCCCTTAACAGAAAGAACATGTATTGATATAGCTCCTTTCACGTCCTCAGGGTGTCCCGGGCGGTCTCGCAGTCAACTAATTACGTACTGTTGAAGTGCAGTCACTATTCTTTTGGTGGCAAACAGTCCAGTTGTGCACAGCAAGGTCCCAAAAACAGCAGTGAAATAAGGGACACATTAATCTGATTTTTCTTGGCAAAGACAGTGGGAGAGCTGCCCTGCTTTTCTCCCAACGGTGCCACATGTCCACCTGAACAGGCAGTCGGGGCCTCGGCTGAAAGACAGGACATTCAACAATGCAGCACTCTCTCAGTACTGCTCTGGAGATTCAACCCAGATTTTATAGAGTTACGTAAAGACTACAGAACAGGCCATTTGGCCCAACAGCTGGTGTTTATGCTCCACATGAGCCAACTTCCAGCCCTCATCCCTGGTAACATCCCAGTAAAGCTCCTCTGTACCCTTCCTAATGCCCTTACATCTTTCCTGGTGCAGTGCCTAGAGTTATCCACAATACTCCAGCTGAGGCCTAACCCGTGATTTATAAAGGTCCAGCATGATTTATTTGCTCTTATATTCTTGTCCTTTATTTAGAAACTCAAGTAACCCATATGCTTTATTAATCACCTTATCAACTTGCCCTGCCATCTTTAAGGATTTGTGTATATGGACACCAAAGTCTCTTTGCTCATCTACAAAATGGTGCCATTTATCGTATACAGTTGTTCCATGTTACTCCTCCCAAGTCCCCTTCTTATACGAACACCTCTTATCGAACTCACAACCTTTTGACTAGGCAATGAGAGTGTTATCCATGAGCACTTAGATGTCCTTGTGCACAAACTGCGTTCCCTAGCCATCGACTCCATCCCTCTCCTTAGTATCTGTCTGAGGCTGTTCGCAACCTCGGTGTCATATTTGAACCTGAAATGAACTTCCGGCCACATGTCCACAGAAACCGCCTATTTCCACCTTCGTAACATCGCCCGTCTCCGCCCTTGCCTCAGCTCATCCGCTGCTGAAACCCTCATCTATGTCTTTGTTACCTCTAGACTTGACTACTCCAATGCACCCTTGGCTTGTCTCCCACATTCGACCCTATGTAAACTTGAGGTCATCCAAAACTTGACAGCCCGTGTCCTAACTCGCACCAAGTCCCACTCAGCTATCACCCCTGTGCTCGCTGACCTACTGTTATGTATGCAATAAAGATTCAAACTGAGAACTGTTTAACTAAGCAAGGTACAACCTTGGCTCTGCTTTATTTAGGCCCAAAGTGCCTGACTCTCCAAATGACTGGCCTTTTATACCAGAGCAGCAACATGTGCATGCTGCTCAGTGGCCTCCAACAATGACGCCATCTGGTGGCTACAAACAGAATGTACATACATGACAATACCCCCCCTCTGAGATCTTTTCACAGTCTTTCACAGTTGAGACGGTCCGGTGCTTTGTGCACCCAGGTTGACCGCCTCAGTTCGATTCCAGCCTTGGGTGAGTGTGCAGAGTCTGTTGTGGCTGATGGCTGGATGACTGATTTGTTAGGGATGGCAGTGGCCACGTCAGGAATTGCAAGTCCATTTTTATTGAACAGGTCTGTGATGGAAATTCCGGGTTCACTGATGACCCTTGAGTCCTCTGAAGACTGCTGGTAGGTTGGTTGGTCGTCGATGGTTTCTTCGTCTGACTGTTCAGGCTTGTCTGTGTGCCTCAGCTTTGTTTAATCCATGTGTTTACTGCAAGTTTGCCCATTCTTAAGCTTAATAATGAATACTCTGTTGCCCTCCTTGGCTATGATCGTACCAGCGATCCATTTGGGACTCTGACCATAGTTCAACACATATACAGGATCATTAACAGAAATCTCGTGTGACACAGTTGCACGATCGTGGTACCTTTGTTGACTTTGTCTTCTGTATTCAATATGATTATTTAAATCCAGGTGTACCAGAGATAGTTTGGTCTTAAGACCTCTTTTCATCATGAGTTCAGGAGGCGAGACCCCTGTGAGTGTGTGGGGTCTTGTCCTGTAACTCAGCAGTATGCGGGACAAGCGGGTCTGCAGTGACCCTTGGGTTACTCTCCTCATGCTTTGCTTGATAATTTGTACTGCACGCTCAGCTTGCCCGTTGGACGCAGGCTTGAATGGTGCTGACCTTACATGTATTATGCCATTAAGTTTTACAAACTCCTGAAACTCCTGACTGGTGAAGCACGACCCATTGTCACTCACCACTATGTCAGGCAGACCATGTGTCGCGAACATGACATTGAGATTCTCTATGGTTGCTGTGGACATGCTGAATGACATGATTATGCATTCTATCCACTTCGAATAAGTGTCCACCACCACTAAAAACATCTTGCCCAGGAAGGGACCTGCAAAATCTACATGGATCCTGGCCTTCATCATCACTATACCGGGATGTGTGCTATGTAGCTCACGCATAAACTTCTCTCTCCCTATCTTAGGCATTACAACGCGATTGCCTCACAATATGCAATCTGTTTGAATAGACAGTTCGTCCTTGCGACGAATGTACAGTTTGGCCTCCTTGCACATTTGCTTAGGTATGGCAGACCAATCCCCTTTGAGGATGCAAGCCTTTACCACTGATAAAATCAGGTCCTGGCTGGTCCAGGTCTTAACTTGTTGAGCCGTGACAGGGGTTCCTTCACTCTCAAAAGCATCCATGATTAACATTAGATCCGCCGGTTGTGGCGTTTCTACCTCCGGTGTGGGCAACGGCAACTGGCTCAAAGCATCGGCACAGTTCTCTGTGCCAGGTCTGTAGCGAATGACATAATCATAGGCAGATAATGTCAGCACCCACCTTTGGATATGGGATGAAGCTTTGGTATTGATACCTCTCGGAAAACAATGAAATGAGCGGCTTTTGATCAGTCTCTAATTCGAACCTCAGACCAAACAGGTATTGATGCATCTTTTTAACACCATACACACACGCTAAAGCTTCTTTTTCTACCATGCTGTAGGCTCTTTCTGCTTTAGACAAACTTTTGGATCCATACGTGACAGGTTGAAGTTTCCCCGACTCATTGACTTGTTGGAGTACGCAACCAATTCCATATGGCGATGCGTCACAGGCCAAAACTAAACGTTTACATGGGTCATAATGTACCAGCAACTTGTTCGAGCAAAGCAGATTGGTGGCTTTCTCGAAAGCTTTGTCTTGCGATGTGCCCCACACCTAGTTGTCACCTTTTCTAAATAGCATGTGCAGTGGTTCTAGTAAGGTGCACAATTTAGGTAGGAAGTTACCAAAGTAGTTGAGTAGACCCAGGAACGAACGCAGCTCCGTCACATTCTGCGGCTTGGGTGCATTCTTGATGGCCTTGGTTTTTACGTCAGTAGGTCTGATGCTATCAGCAGTGATTTTCCTCCCCAGAAATTCGACCTCCGGTGCCATGAAGATGCATTTTGAGCGTTTCAGTCTGAGTCCCACTCTATCCAAATAGAGTAGAACCTCTTCCAGGTTGTTCAAATGTTCCTTGGAGTCACGATCTGTGATCAGGATGTCATGTTGGAACACGACGGTTCTGGGAACGGACTTCAGTAGACTCTCCACGTTCCTCTGAAATATTGCTGCAGCCGAGCGAATTCCGAAAGGGCCCCTGTGGTAAATAAACAGTCCTTTGTGTGTGTTAATACACGTAAGTCTCTTCAACGTCTCGACCAACTCCTGTGTCATATAGGCCGACATCAAGTCCAGTTTTATGAACAACTTCCCTCCGGCTAGTGACGTAAAGAAGTCTTCAGTCTTCGGTAACGGGTACTGATCCTGTTTCGAAACCCTGTTGATCGTAGCCTTGTAGTCTCCACAGATTCTGACTGTGCCATCACTTTTCAGCACAGGAACAATGGGGCTGGCCCATTCATTAAATTCGACTGGTGATATGATCCCTTCATGCTGGAGTCTGTCCAGTTCAATTTCGACCTTCTCCCTCATCATATACGGCACTGCCTGAGCTTTATGATGGACGGGTCTTGCATCTGAGTCCACCTGGATCTGCACCTTGGCTCCCGTGAAGTTGCTGATACCGGGTTCAAACAGCGAGGGGAACTTGCTCCATACTTGGGCACATGTATCTTCCTCCGATGACAACGCCTTTATGTCGTTCCAGTTGCATCTGATTTTCTCCAACCAGCTCATACCAAACAGCGTTGGGCCATTGCCTGGAACAATCCACAGCGGTAACTCGTGAACCGCACCGTTATATGACACATTAATTTGTGCACTGCCAATTACCTTTATCAGTTCTTTGGTGTACGTGCGCAGCTTGGCATTAACAGGGCTCAGCCTGGGCCTCACAGTCTTAGTATCCCATAGCTTATTAAATGCCCTCTCGTTCATGATCGATTGACTCGCCTCCGTGTCCAGGTCCATCGATACCGGTATCCCATTAAACTTCACATTAATCAAAATTGGTTTACTCTTGGTTATGAATGAGTACAGTCCATACACTTCCTCCTCTGGCATCTCAGATTGCGTATCCAGATCCGCGCTAGTCTGACTCTCATCCTCCGTATGGCGTGTCGCAGCTCACTTGCTCATCTGCGGACACTTGCGCTGGAGATGCCCCACTCTCAGACAGCCTTTGCAACTATATTACTTAAATCGGCCCTGCTGGTGCCGATGATTTCCCCCACAACGCCAACTCGGAGAAGTCAGATACATTCCCGCTGACGGACTTTGGGCAACCACAGGTTTCGTGAACGCAGCCGGATAGGCCCTGCCATGCGCCGCATTTGCAGTACTTGCTGAGGTTCGATTCTTCGCCGCGATTTGCTTTAGGCTCCTGCCCGTCATCATACATGATTGAGCGATCTGGACAGCCCTTGTTAAATTCAACTCCGCCACCGCCAGAAGTTTGCACAGGATCACCTCATGGTTGATAATGATAACAAAGAAGTCCCACAGCATGTCTGTCAACATCATCCCGAACTTGCACGGTCCTGCTAGATGTCTCAGGTCGGCAACGAATTCCACCACGCGTTGGCCTCCGATCAAACGTGTGTATAAAACCTGTATCTCGAGATGATGATGCCGTCATCTGGCTTGAGCTGCTCCCTTACCAATGATCACAACTCCTTGTACGTTTTCTCTGTTGGATTACTAGGCATGAGTAGATTTTTTATTAGGCTGTAGATCTTTGAACTGCACACAGTGAGGAACACGACCCGGTGCCGATCTGCATCGTCGACCCCCTTCATTTTGTTGGCCACGAAGTTCTGGTTCAAATGGCTCACAAAGTCTGCCCAATCTTCTCCCTCCACGAATCGCTCTAAAAATCCAATCGTGCTCATTTTGCAAACAAAGGTTCTTGTATTCTCGTCACCAAATGTTATGTATGCAATAAAGGTTCAAACTGAGAACTGTTTAACTAAGCAAGGTACAATCTTGGCTCTGCTTTATTTAGGCCCAAAGTGCCTGACTCTCCAAATGGCTGGCCTTTTATACCAGAGCAGCACCATGTGCATGCTGCTCAGTGGCCTCCAACAATGACGCCATCTGGTGGCTACAAACAGAACGTACATACATGACACCTACATCGGCTCCCGGTTAAGCAACACCTCGATTTCAAATCTCACATCCTTGTTTACAAATCCCTCCATGGCCTTGCCCCTCCCTATCTCTGTAATCTCCTTTAGCCTCACAACCCCTCCCCCGAGATGTCTGCGCTCCTCAAATTCTGCCCTCTTGAGCATCCCTGATTATAATCGCTCCACCATTTGTTAGCCGTGCCTTCAGCTGCCTAGGCCCCAAACTCTGGAACTCCCTGCCTAAACCACTCCGTCTCTACTCCTTCCTCCTTTAAGACGCTCCTTAAAACCTACCTCTTTGACCAAGCTTTTGGTCATCTGCTGTAATTTCTCCCTATGCCGGTGTCAAATCTATTTGTTTTGTCTTATAACACACCTGTGAAGCGCCTGGGGATGTTTTACTACGTTAAAGGTGCTATATAAATAAAAGTTGTTGTTGTATTCTCAACTCGCTGTGGGAGAATTTCCACGGGACTTCAGTGAAAGAAAGACTTGCATTTCACAAACACAGGACATAAAGCACTTTACAGCCAATTAAGTACTTTTTGAAGTGTAGTCACTGTTGTACAGGCAAAACAAGCCGAATGGCCTCCTTCTGTACTGTAACTTTCTTTGACTGGCAGGCAGTGACTAGTGGGATGCCGCAGAGTTCAGTGCTGGCACCCCAACTATTTAGAATATACATCAATGATTAAGATGAAGGAATTGAATGTAATATCTCCAAGTTTGCAGATGACACTAAGCTGGGTGGCAGTGCGAGCTGTAAGGGGGATGCTAAGAGACTGCAGGGTGACTTGGACAGGTTAGGTGAGTGGGCAAATGCATGGCAGATGCAGTATAATGTGGATAAATGTGAGGTTATCCATTTTGGTGGCAAAAACAGGAAGGCAGATTATTATCTGAATGGTGACAGATTAGTAAAAGGGGAGGTGCAACGAGACCTGGGTGTCATGGTACATCAGTCATTGAAAGTTGGCATGCAGGTACAGCAGGCAGGTAAAGAAAGCAAATGGCATGCTGGCCTTCATAGCGAGGGGATTTGAGTATAGGAGCAGGGAGGTCTTGCTGCAGTTGTACAGGGCCTTGGTGAGCCCACACCTTGAGTATTGTGTACAGTTTTGGTCTCCTAATCTGAGGAAGGACGTGCTTGCTATTGAGGGAGTGCAGCGAAGGTTCATCAGACTGATTTCCGGGATGGCGGGACTGACATATGAGGAAAGACTGGATCGGCTAGGCTTATACTCACTGGAATTTAGAAGAATGAGAGGGGATCTCATAGAAACGTATAAAATTCTGACGGGATTGGACAGGTTAGATGCGGCAAGAATGTTTCCGATGTTGGGGAAGTCCAGAACCAGGGGTCACAGTCTAAGGATTAGGGGTAAGCCATTTAGGACTGAGATGAGGAGAAACTTCTTCACCCAGAGAGTTGTGAACCTGTGGAATTCCCTGCCACAGAAAGTTGTGGAGTCCAGTTCATTAGATATATTCAAAAGGGAGTTAGATGTGGCCCTTACGACTAAAGGGATCAGGGGTATGGAGAGAAAGCAGGAAAGGGGTACTGAAGTTGCATGATCAGCCATGATCTTATTGAATGGCGGTGCAGGCTCGAAGGGCCGAATGGCCTGCTCCCGCACCTATTTTCTATGTTTCTATGACTCTATAATCTTTTTGTTTATCCTTATATGACTCGGTGTCAAATTCTTTGTCACATAATATTCCTGTGAAGCAGTTTTGGGACGTTTCACTACGCTAAAGGCACTATATAAATACAAGTCGTTGTTGTTTTGAGTTTACCCTCCCTCAAGCGCAGGCTGTATCCTCTGGTCCGACTGTTCTGGACAATGTGAAACAGCTCCTCACGGTCTACTTTATCTTGTCTTGTCTCCCATACATTGCTGCGTTTTTGGTTTCCTGATCTCTTTTTAAAATGAACCTTTTCATCCCTATTTGGAACAGGAAACAACAATTAAAAGTAACCCCCCCCCCCCACTGACCTTCGCACCATATTCCTCTTCTCGCTCCAGAAACATACCAATTCATCCCTCCCCACTCACCCGACGTATCATTTATTCTTCTCTGGGCAAAGTTATGTAAACTATTGGTGAACATGCTTTTTGAGATAAACAGGATAGCAGCGGGGGTGCCACAGAACTAAGGATGGCTTATCTTCGGCTCTAAATGTCTGAGTATTATCTGCAAGAAATGCTTGTGCAATGAAATGTGTGACTCAAATGACACAGGATTACACAGGATATACGGCACAGAAACAGGCCATTTGATCCAACCAGTCCATGCCGGCGTTTATGCTCCTCTCGGGCCGCTGCCCGTCTTTCCTCATCTAAATCTATCAGCATAACCCCCTATCCCTTTCTCCCTCATGTGTTTATCCAGCTTCCCCTTAAATGCATCGATACTATTCACCTCAACCCCTCCCTGTGGTAGTCAGTTACACATTCTCACCGCTCTCTGGGTAAAGAAGTTTCTCCTGAATTCCCCATTGGATTTCTTGGTGACGATCTTATATCGATGGCCTCTAGTTGTACACTTCCCCACAAGTGGAAACATTCTCTCTGTATCCACACGATCAAAACCTTCAAGAATTTTAAAGACCTCGATTAGGTCACCCCTCAGCCTTCCTTTTTTCAAGAGAAAAGAGACCCAGCCTGTTCATCCTTTCCCCTCGCATTTCTGGTATCGTCCTTGTAAATCTTCTCTGCACCCTCTCTGGTGCCCCCATATCCTTTTTATAATATGACATCGACCACAAGTGATTAAAGTAGAACTTTAGTGGCTAGTGTAATTAACAGAGGTGGGGGAACAATTTACTCTGGTTATAAAGAGGATACTTGGGAAGATATGCTGTTAGATATAACTAGTCCTCAAAGGTTTCAGGAACAGATAAATCAATAGTTCTTATCTATGACATGTGACTTTGAAGTCGGCAAATTAAAGGGATGCGGATTCTATGGTTAGAGAGCTTGAAAGATAGAGAAACTGAAATGTAATTAATTCAGGGATGTAGGTGTCGCTGGCAAGGCCAGCATTTATTGCCCATCCCTAATTGCCCTTGAAACATAGAAACATAGAAAATAGGTGCAGGAGTAGGCCATTCGGCCCTTCGAACCTTCACCACCATTCAATAAGATCATGGCTGATCATTCACCTCAGTACCCCTTTCCTGCTTTCTCTCCATACCCCTTGATCCCTTTAGTCATAAGGGCCATATCTAACTCCCTCTTGAATATATCCAATGAACTGGAAACAACAACTCTCTGCGGCAGGGAATTCCACAGGTTAACAACTCTCTGAGTGAAGAAGTTTCTCCTCATCTCGGTCCTAAATGGCTTACCCTTTATCCTTAGACTATGTCTCCTGGTTCTGGACTTCCCGAACATCGGGAACATTCTTCCTGCATCTAACCTGTCCAGTCCCGTCAGAATTTTATATGTTTTATATGAACCCCTCTCATCCTTCTAAACTCCAGTGAATTTATGCCCAGTCGATCCAGTCTCTCCTCATATGTCAGTCCCACCATCCCGGGAATCAGACTGGTGAACCTTCGCTGCACTCCCTCAATAGCAAGAACATCCTTCCTCAGATTAGGAGACCAAAACTGAACACAATATTCCAGGTGAGGCCTTACCAAGGCCCTGTACAACTGCAGTAAGATCTCCCTGCTCCTATACTCAAATCCCCTAGCTATGAAGGCCAACATACCATTTGCCTTCTTCACCGCCTGCTGTACCTGCATGCCAACTTTCAATAACTGATGAACCATGACACCCAGGTCTCATTACATCTCCTTTTCCTAATCTGCCACCATTCAGATAATCTGCCTTTGTGTTTTTGCCACCAAAATGGATAACCTCACATTTATCCATATTATACTGCATCTGCCATGTGTTTGTCCACTCACCTAACCTGTCCAAGTCACCCTGCAGCCTCTTAGTGTCCTCCTCACAGCTCACACTGCCACCCAGCTTAGTGTCATCTGCAAAATTGGAGATATTACACTCAATTCCTTCATCTAAATCGTTAATGTATATTGTAAATAGCTGGGGTCCCAGCACTGATCCCTGCGGCACCCCACTAGTCACTGCCTGCCATTCTGAAAAGGACTCGTTTATCCTGACTCTCTGCTTCCTGTCTGCCAACCAGTTCTCTATCTAACATCAGTACATTACCCCCAATACCATGAAGGTGGTGGTGAACCGCTGCAGTTCGTGTGGTGCTTTTTGTAGCAATTTCGATACAACTGGGTGGCTTACCAGACACGTATAGGCCAGGCCAGGTAAGAACTGCAGATTTCCTTCCTGAAGGAACCAGCCAGGTTTTTACGACAATCTGGTCACCATTAGCTTTTTTTAAAAATTCCAGATTTATTTAATGAACTGAATTTAAATTCCCCAGCTGCCGTGGCAGGATTTGAACTTGTGTCTCTGGATCGTTATTCCAGGCCTCTGGATTACTAGTCCAGTAACATAGCCATCATCGTCATCATAGGCGGTCCCTTGAACGAGGATGATTTGCTTCCACACCAAAAGGGAAGAGTTTGCAGATGTTTCAATGAAGGACCCGATGTTCCAGTCCTGAACTCCAGGGGTGGAAGATGCCTGTACGTGGATTTTTTTAACATGTGGTGACCGTTGCACACCAGCCACCACACGGGCTTGACAGAGCTAGGTCTTGGTCCAGTGGCAAGGGTTAACCAGGACGACTGGAGACCTGCTCTGCTGCACGGACCCAGTGCACACACATTTCGCAGTATGGGGTGGCCCATGCTAACCCTGGGCCCTCGGCTCTTCTGGGCTCAAATAACCACCATGCTATTGGTACGTCCTTACTATACAGTATCAATGCACACGAGGCCCATGCTTGAGAGAAGGTCAGTCTGTGACCTGTCCTTTATTCCTTAGCACTCAAGTGATGGAAGTGGGTGGAGCTTCCCCTTTTATACCTGAAGGTCCAGGTTAGGAGTGTCTCCCACAAGTTCACCACCTAGTGGTCATTGTTCTCACAGTGTACAACTTAGGTCAGATTATACATGGGTTACAATGCTGGTTGAATACATGACATCACCTCCCCCCTAAAGTCTTATTGGGATCACAGGTTGAGTCTCTCTGGTGGTTTACGCTCTCTTGTAGAGCGCCTGAGTTGGGGCTCCGGTTGTTGGGCGCTGGCCTGAGTGTCTGCTGTTTGCAATGCCTCAGGCCTATCCAGACTGCCCACAGTGACTGGGCTCTCCTCCCTTTGGTTCCGGTGTTCGATCACCTGTGGTGGAGTGAACTCTACATCGTGTTCTTCCTCTGCTTCTTCTATGGGATTGCTGAACCTTCTTTTTGTTTGATCCACGTGTTTGCGGCAGATTTGTCCATTGGTAAGTTTAACTACCAGAATCCTATTTCCCTCTTTGGCAATCACAGTGCCTGTGAGCCATTTGGGCCCTGCAGCGTAGTTGAGGACAAAAACACGGTCATTTACATCAAAAGATCACGCCCTCGCATTCCTGTCATGGTAGTCATATTGTGACTGGCGCCTGCTCTCGACAATTTCTTTCATGGTGGGGTGTATAAGGGATAACCGGGTTTTGAGCGTCCTTTTCATTAGCAGCTCTGCAGGTGGAACCCCTGTGAGCGAGTGTGCTCGGGATCTATTAGCCAACAGGAGGCGTGATAAGCATCCCCTGTTTGATTATCTGCACTGCTCATTCTGCTTTGCCGTTTGAGGCCGGCTTGAACGGTGCCGTTCTGACATGGTTAATTACATTGCCTGCCATGAAGTCCTGGAATTCAGTGCTTGTGAAGCACGGGCCATTGTCGCTGACCAAGATGTCCGGTAGACCGTGGGCGACGAACATTGCCCGTAGACTTTCTACCGTGGCAGAGGGTGTGTTTGAATTTAAAATGTCACACTCGATCCATTTGGAGTAGGCATCTACTACAATCAAAAAAATTTTTCCCATGAAAGGACCTGCGTAGTCCACATGGATGCGTGACCAAGGTTTGGCAGGCCAGGACCAAGGGCTAAGGTGGGCTTCCCTGGGCGCATTGCCCAGCTGGACACACGTGTTGCACCTGTGAACACAAAGTTCCAGATCTGCGTCTATCCCTGGCCACCAAACGTGTGACCTGGCAATTGCCTTCATCATGACAATGCGCGGGTGCTCATTGTGGAGTTCTCTGATGGACACCTCTCTGCCCATCTGGGGCATGACTACGCGGTTTCCCCACAGTAGGCAATCGGCCTGAATTGAGAGTTCATCCCTGCGCATGTGAAATGGTTTAAATTCCTCAGGGCATGTCCTGTACATGGTTACCCAGTCCCATTCAGGACACATTTCTTGACTAGAGACAATAGCGGGTCACTATTTGTCCAGACTTTAATCTGACGGGCTGTCACGGGTGAGCCTTCGCTTCCGAAAGCTTCAACAGCCGTGACCATCTCAGCAGCATGCTCGGTAGCCCCTTCAGTGGTGGCTAGTGGGAGCCTGCCCGGTCTGTGCCGAATTGTATAGTCATAGGCGGCTAACATGAGTGCCCACCTCTGTATGCGGGCCGATGCGTTTGCATTTATGGCCTTGTTGTCGGCCAAAAGGGACGTTAGCAGTTTGTGATCTGTCTCCAGCTCAAATTTCCTGCCAAACAGGTACTGGTGCATTTTCTTTATCGCATTTACACATGTGAGCGCCTCCTTTTCTACCATCCCGTAGCCCCTTTCTGCCTGGGACAGACTTCTGGAGGCATAAGCTACTGGCTGTAACTGACCCTTGGCATTGACATGCTGCAACACACACCCGACACCATAGGACGACGCATCGCACGTTAACACAAGTTTCTTACATGGGTCATATAGCGTTAACAGATTGTTGGAACATAACAAATTGCGTGCTCTATCAAAAGCCCTTTCCTGACCCATTTGCGACCTTTGCGTAGGAGCACGTGTAGCAGCTCTAGCAGCGTGCTCAATTTGGGAAGAAAGTTACCAAAATAGTTCAGGAGCCCCAGGAATGAACGCAGCTCCGTCGTGTTACGGGGTCTGGGTGCTCACTGGATCGCTTCCATCTTGGACGCAGTAGGGCTGATCCCGTCTGCTGCTACCCTCATCCCCAGGAATTCTACCTCTGGAGCTAGGAAGACGCACTTCGCCTTTTTCAGTCGCAGCCCTACCCGGTCCAGACTGCGTAGCACCTCCTCCAGGTTGTGGAGGTGTTCTTCAGTATCGTAGCCCGTGATGAGGATGTCGTCCTGAAAAACCACCGTCCCTGGAATCGACTTGAGGAGGCTTTCCATATTTCGTTGGAAGATCTCGGCGGCTGAGCGAATCCAGAACGGACATCTGTTGTACTCAAACAACCCCTTGTGTGTCGTGATGGTGGTCAGCTTCTTCGACTCACTCGCCAGCTCCTGGGTCATGTAAGCTGAGGTCAGGTCCAATTTTGAAAAAAGTTTGCCACCGGATAGCATCGCAAAGAGGTCCTCCGCTCTCGGTAGTGGGTACTGGTCTTGGAGTGACACCCGATTGATGGTGGCCTTGTAATCACCACATATCCTGACCGACCCATCCGCCTTGAGCACCGGTACAATCGGGCTCGCCCAGTCACTGAATTCGACTGGCGAGATGATGCCTTCCCTCAGCAGGCGGTCCAATTCGCCTTCTATCTTTTCCCGCATCACGTATGGCACCGCTCTGGCCTTGTGGTGTACTGGCCTGGCGTCCGGGTTTATGTGAATCACTACCTTGGCCCCCATGAAAGTGCTAATGCCGGGTTGAAATAATGAGTCAAATTTGTCCAGGATCTGTGAGCATGATACTCGCTCCACAGAGGAAATTGCATTGACATCGCCCCATTTTCAGTTCATGACAGCAAGCCAACTCCTCCCCAGTAGTGCGGGACCATCCCCTGGGGCAACCCAGAGTGGCAACCTGCTCTCCGAATCTTTGTGGGTCACGACTACCGTGGCCGGAATGATCTACTTTGTATATGTCCGTAGCTGTGCGTCAATCGGTGATAATTTTGGCCTCCTGGCCTTGGACGGCCACAACTTTTCGAACTGTTTTATACCCATCAGGGACTGGCTGGCCCCCGTGTCTAACTCCATTGATACTGGGATGCCATTGAGGAGCACTTTCATCATTATCGGTGGCGTCCTGGTGTATGAACTGTATGCGTGCTCCACATGAACTCGCTGAACTTCAGCTTCCAGCGATTTCCCCCAGCGTTCATTTCTGCAATTTCTGCAGGTATTTTGCTCATCTCTGCAAACTCCGCCTGAGTGTGTGCCTTCACGCCTCCAACATGAGCTGTTGTTGGAAACAAAAGGTCCCTTGCCAGTCGATCGCCCCTGACTGCCCCTGTGACTGTCCTTGAGTGCGCCATTAACAGATGTTGATGGCCCCATTACTGGCCGCATTGTCCCTTGAATGGCATGAATTGCCGTTCAGCTTGCCATTGTCTCTGTCGAACTCTCCCTCTGGGTTCGACTACATGTTGGGGCATGCCCGATTGCCCTTGTCTGCCTGGAGAACTGTGTGCTGCTTTAACCATGTTGAATCTCTGTCCCAACCATTCCTTAACACAGTACCTCTCATCTGTTCTGCTAGTGGCCATGCTCGCGTGGTTTAAATCCCAGTTTCTCGTCGCCATCGATACGTCCTTACTATACAGTATAGATGCACACGCGGCCCATGCTTGAGAGAAGGTCAGTCTGTGACCTGTCCTTTATTCCTTAGCACTCAAGTGATGGAAGTGGGTGGAGCTTCCCCTTTTATACCTGAAGGTCCAGGTTAGGAGTGTCTCCCACAAGTTCACCACCTAGTGGTCATTGTTCTCACAATGTACAACTTAGGTCAGATTATACATGGGTTACAATGCTGGTTGAATACATGACAGCTATCGTACCCTCTACTCTCTTGTACAGTATATATTGATCACCTATGCTGAATATGAATAAAGTCTATTCCATATACTCAAGTGTGTCGTGCTTACTCGAAGCATGTCGTTGTGAACCAGAGGAAGGAGGTTGACTAACAGTTTATCCAACATTGCTCCTTACCTGTGAAGATTGGCCAGGCTTGAAAACACACAGGGGTCAGAAAACCTGTTGTCATCCAGCATCAGAACCTCAAGTGCACGAAACCTCGGCATGGCTTGTTCGGACCTGCGCACACACACCGTAATAAGAAATCCTCAATGAGCACATCAGCATATTTTAGCTATGAGGAAAGACTGGATAGGCTGGGTTTGATTTTTTTTGGAACAGAGGAGGCCGAGGAGAGACCTGATTGAGGTGTATAAAATTATGAGGGGCCTAGATAGAGTGGATAGGAAAGACCTATTTCCCTTGGCAGAGGGGTCAACAACCAGGGGACATAGATTTAAAGTAATTGGTAGGAGGTTTAGAGGGGATTTGAGGGGAAATTGTTTCACCCAGAGCGTGGTGGGGGTCTAGAACTCACTGCCTGAAAGTGTGGTAGAGGCAGAAACCCTCACCACATTTAAAAAGTACTTGGATATGTACTTGAAGTGCTGTAGCCTACAGAGCTACGGACCAAAAGCTGGAAAGTGGGATTAGGCTGGGTAGTTCTTTCGGCCGGCGCGGACATGATGGGCCGAATGGCCTCTTTCCGCGCTGTAAATGTCTATGATTGTATGTGTGTGTGAGAGGTGAGGGAATGGGAGAGAATAATAACAGGTGTATTCTGCAGCCCGGCTGGTTCAGCACTGGACTCTATCTCTCTCATAGACCGCATGGGTTCAAGCTCGGCTCTGTTGGGGACCACGGAGCTCACCTGATCTCCAGGACCATGGGCACACACACAGGCAGACAGTCCCTCCCTCCCTTCCCTTAAACATGGAACACAACCTGAGGCACATGCTGCAAGGTGGCACTTTCTGCTTTAAAAAAAAAACACAGCGATAGTTCCGTTCTGTAAATTTCTATGATTCTACGATCAGACCACATTGGCAACCTTCACTGTTTCTCCTTATTTACTCTATCAAAACCCCGAATCATTTTGAACACATCTATCAAGTCTGCCCATAACCTTCTTTTGGAAACATACCAATCCAAGGGATCAAAGGGAACCGTCAGGTCTGGGGGAAGCGAGTCCAGATCATTGCCGGTCAGATGGAGGGTTTTGAGTTGAGGAAGGATTCCCAGTTCCAGAATATCCTGGTGAGTCAGGTTGTTGTAGGATAGATTCAGGACCTGAAACATGTCAGCACAAATTTAAAGATTGCGTATCATCGTTGTCGTCATTATCATCGTAGGCAGTCCCTCGTATCGAGGATGACTTGTTTCCACGCCAAAAAGGGATGAGTTTACAGGTATTTCAATGAAGGACCTAATATTCCGGATCCTGAACTACACGTTGAAGGGTGGAAGATGCCTATGCGTGGATTTTTTTAACGTATGCTGGTCGTTGCACCCCAGCCATCACACGGGCTTGACAGAGCTAGGTCTTGGTCCAGTGGCAAGGATTATCCAAAACGACTGGAAACCTGCTCTGTTGCACGGACCTAGTGCGCACACATATCGTAGTGTGGGCTGGCCCGTGCTGCCCCAGGGTCCTCACCTCTTCTGGGCCCCGAACTCACGCCTCTCCTGGGCCTACTCCTGCACCCATGATAATTACTGTACCTTTATTGCATGCGTTCCTAATTTCTTGTTTGATGCTGTCCCCAACCTTACTACTAGTGTTCGGTGGTCTGTACACAACTCCCACTAGCGTTTTCTGCCCCTTGGTATTCCGTAGCTCCACCCATACCGATTCCACATCATCCAAGCTAATGCTACTATTACATTACTATTGCATTAAGGTGCGGCGGCCCCGGGAGCAGCGTGGAGGCCCCAACCTGCGTGAGAACACCAGCGTAGAATTACATAGAATACACAGCACAGAAACAGGCCGTTCAGCTTGTTCATGCTGAGCCTAAAGATAGCAGACAATCCGGAGAATCTTTCGCCGACAACAAAGTGATACAGAAAATGAGACAATCAGCAGAGAGATTGATAGAATAGGACATTGCATTTTTTTTTTATTCGTTCACAGAATGTGAACATCGCTGGCAAGGCCGGCATTTATTATCCATCCCTAACTGCCCCTTGAGAAGATGGTGTTGAGCGCCTTGTGAACTGTTGCAGTCCGCGTGAAGGCACTCCTACTGTGCTGACCTGGTTGTAGCGGTTCGTGGCTTGCTAGGCCATTTCAGAGGGCAATTATGAGTCTTGAGTCACATATCGGCCAGAGCAGGCCAGGACGGCTGATTTCCTTCCCTGAAGGACATTAGTGAACCAGGTGGGCTTTTACGACAATCTGATAGTTTCATGGTCACCATTACTGTCACTAGCGTTTTTTTTTTCAATTCCAGATTTATTTAATTAACTGAATTAAAATTCCCCCAGCTGCTGTGGTGGGATTCTGAACTCATGCCTCTGGATCATTAGTGCAGGCCTCTGGATTATTGGTCCAGTAACATAACCACCATGCTGCCATACCTCCTGCCCTGAACAGGAGGGCTGATACATTAGTTACCAAACTAAGAGAAGCCCATAAAATTCCCACTGTCACTTGGCCCAAGAGGTGCATCTGTCGGCTCTTTTACTGTCGCTTAGTACCAACATACGTACAGTGAAGGGCAGGTAAAGACCATCTGGTCCATCGAGCTCGTCCCTCACAATTGCCACACCTTGTGGGCAAGTCATGCGTTTCCCAGGGACAAAACCTAACCGCAATGCCATACCTCTAAGTGGGGGAAATCTCTAGTGGTCAGACACAGATTCTGCACTCCATTCACGGTAAGGTCCAGTTCTCGGATAGCTGGAAACAGGTTAAACGGTTCTGAAAGCAACAAAGAAGCAAATGATTATACACACACACACACACACACACACACACGTCATATGCACGCACACATATGCATGGGCACATGAACACCTCACGGGGAATATGATCATGTCGCATGGGCACGTGATCACGTCACGGGGCACATGAACATGTCACGGGGGCACGTGATCACGTCACGGGGCACGTGATCACGTCAGGGGCACGTGATCACGTCACGGTGCACATGATCACGTCGCATGGGCACGTGATCACGTCAGAGGGCACATGAACACATCACGGGGGCACATGATCACGTCAGGGGGCACATGAATATGTCACGGGGGCACGTGATCATGTCACGGGGGCACATGCACTCACAGTTTCTTTATGCAAGGTGACACTCTTTTCTTACCTTTCTTTCTTTCAGTGGGAATATCTTTCTACCAAAGTCTCCCTCTTGTTTTCCTGCAATTTTTCTCCGGTGCCCAGTCTGACACCTTCACCCAATGCACCCTACCACTGGCATTAGTAGGCACCTGGGCTCACCCAGGGGTGACTCCGCTGTCTGATGTTCCACCCCCCCGCCCCCGCCCCAGCCACCACCTCTGGCAGAGGCCACGTGCCACAATGGGGGGCAGGGGGGGGGGTCTGGAACCTGTGATTAAAAGGTATCCTTTCCCTTTCCTCCCTGGAACCTCCCCGTGGTTAAACCCGTGAGCTGGGATGAGGGCGAGAACGTCCCAAGGTAAATAGCTCCCAGTCTGATCTTCTCTCTCTCCCTCGTAGGGAAGTTCCCAAGCCTCTGCTTGGCTACTCCCGACAGCTGAGATTAGGGCATCTCCATGCTGGGGAGGAGGAGTATCACATAGAATGACATCGAATTTACCGCACAGAAACAGGCCATTCGGCCCATCTGGTCCGTGCCGGTGTTTATGCTCCACACCAGCCTCCTCCCACCCTCTTCATCGCCCACCCCCCCCCCCCCCCCCCCATCAGCATATCCTTCTATTCTTTTCTCGCTTGTGTTTATCTAACACATAAGATATACGGAACAGAAACAGGCCATTTGGCCCAACCAGTCCATGCCGGCGTTTATGCTAAACCTTTATTGCCCTTTCAGGCAATGCATTCCACTCGAGCCTCCGCCCATCTTTCCCCATCTAAATCTATCAGCATAACCCTCTATTCCCTTCTCCCTCATATGCTTGTCTAGCCTCCTCTTAAATGCATCGATACTATTCGCCTCAACCAAGGGAAAATGTGGCAGCGAGTTCCACATTTTCACCACTCTCTGGATAAAAAAGTTTCTCCTGAATTCACTAATGGATTTATTAGTGACTATCTTATATTGATGGCCCCTAGTTCTGGTCGCCCCTACAAGTGGGAACACCTTCTCTACATCTACCCTATCGAAATCCTTTCATAAATTTAAGGTCACCCCTCAGCCCTCATCCTTCTCTTTTCTATCTTTCCTGATAATTATAACCTCTCAGTCTTAGTTCTGGCAACACATAACAGACTGTGGCTCGGTGCAATCATCTCACTGAATAAATAGGCCCGGATCTTCCTTAACTCTCTCTTAACTGAAGAAGACACTTTAGATTAAATGTTCCAGTGGCAGAGAATCTCGATAGCAAAAATCAGAAATTCACGACACGCCGCTGGTGATTTTCCAATACGTGCTGCCGGTGAGAAATGATTCCTTGCCATCGATGTGCATTATCCACTTTTGTAACTTGATCTAGACTTGACTATTCCAACACACTCCTGGCTGGTCTCCCACATTCTACCCCACGTAAACCTGAGGTGATCCAAAACTCGGCAACCCATGTCCTAACTCGTTCCAAGTTCCGCTCACCCATCACCCCCTGTGCTCGCTGCCCCGTGGCCTAACTCACACCAAGTCCCGCTCACCTATCACCCCTTGTGCCCGCTGACCGACATTGCTCCAGGTTAAGCAATGCCTCAATTTCAAAATTCTCATCCTTGTTTACAAATCCCTCCATGGCCTCGCCCCTCCCTATCTCGGTAATTTCCTTCAGCCTCACAACCCCTCCAAGATATCTGCGCTGATCCCTGATTATAATCGCTCAAGCATCGGTGGCCGTGCCTTCTGTTGCCTAGGCCCCAAGCTCAGGGACTCTCTGCCTAAACCTATCCGCCTCTCTACCTCTTGTTCCTCCTTAATGCCTACCTCTTTGACCAAGCGTTTGATCATCTGCCGGAATTCCTTCTCATGTAGCTTGGTGTCAAATGGTTTGTCCCCGAATACTCCTGTGAAGCGCCTTGGGATGTTTTACTATGCTAAAGGCGCTATATAAATACAAGCTGTTGTTGTTTTGTGTCCAAGTCACTTTGTTCACTTTAGTTCCCCCCCACCACCGCCCCGGCCCTCCCTCCGTTCTTCTCCACCCATTTCCACCCTGCCTCAGCCCATCCGCTGCTGAAACCCTTGTTGCGTCGAATTCGCTAGATGTTCGAAAGATCAAACAAATAGGTTCGCAATTTTCCTTTTCGGGTTCCCACAGTATGTTTAATCTGAACAAAAGACTATGACACTAGATTCACAAGCCAACTTATCTTTAATAAATGCTTTAACAAACACTGCTCATTGGGTACTACAGAATATGGGACTCACAACCTATATAGATATTACCCAATTCGGTCCGAGGTGATCAGTCTCCGTCTGACTTCAGCTTGGGGATTCAACCCCAGGTTCCTGCTGTCGAGTGTTGCTGCTAGGTTCTCGCTAACTTCCTCCAAACCTTGTCTCTAGTTATACCCTTTCTTCTCTCAGTTAAACACGTGTCGGCTTCGACAGATTCTGCTGACATTTCAACTTTGTACATATAGATCCTTCTGTTATCATAACCCTGTCTTGCCTCCATGAGTTATTACTAATGTCGGTGCCTTCGTTACTGGTGTGTGCCCCATCCATATCTTGATCAGTTCGGTCTTTCTTCATCCCTTCCCACCCCCTGCTGTTCCTACAGTGTGTTTCTGCTAAGGTAAACTTCCCCTCCCATTTGGTCACATCTGTTATTCCTGCAACTGACCTTTTGTTCGTTCACTAGCGTTTATAGGGACCCTGTTAACTGATATCCATTATTCAAACACTATCTCTTACACATGGTGACTCCTTTGAATTTGGCTTTACTATTCTGCAGCTTTTATCCTTCACCCTGAGGTCAGTGCCTGCTGTTTACAGTGCAAGAGACTCTGAGTCTACAGGTTTAACCTCAAGCCTGAGCTAAATTCTTATTAATCGTGAATTCTTTCTGATATTTCCACACCCTCATCAATGCTTTTGTTACCTCAAGACTCGACTATTCCAACGCTCTCCTGGCCAACCTCCCATGCTCCACCCTCCATAAATATCGCCTCATCTAAAGCTCTGCTACCCATGTCCGAACTCGCACCGAGTCCTGCTCATCCATTACCCCTGGGCACGCTGACCTACATTGTCTCCCGGTCCGGCAAAGCCACAAATGTTAAATTCTTCACCCTTGTGTTCAAGTCCCTCCGTGGCCTCGCCCCTCCCTATCTCTGTAACCTCCTCCCAGCCCTACAACCCTTCGAGATCTCTGCGCTCGTCCAATTCTGGCCTCTTGCAAATCCCCGATTTCCATTGCCCCACCATTGGTGGCCGTGCCTTCAGCTACCTGGGCCCCAAGCTCTGGAATTCCTGTAATGCACCTTGGTACGTTTTACTGCGTCAAAGGCTCTATATCAATACAACTTGTTGTTCTCCCGCAGACAGAGGTTCAGAAACCAGAATTGGAGGAATGCAGAGATCTCGGAGGGTTGGAGCAGAGGTACAGCCTCACGGGTAGTGACAGCTCTCCAGTACCTCACTGCAGCGGCCATCCTTCACTCGAGTGTTGGCTGACTGTTCACCTGTGGGGGGGGCCTCACTGCCATGCCCGGTTCTGCTCTCACGCACACGTACATTTTGCAGCAGTAGTCACTGTATAGCTAACAGGAGCAGGGCCTAGGGGTGATCTTTCCCTCCCTTGCCCAGGGCTGCTAAGAAAACCATTTTAATTTTAATTAATTGATTCTTACCAAAAGGTAAATGGTTCGCTGCCGCATGTATATAAGCCACACTGTCAAACAACTTAAAATCTTCTTCAATAACCTGAAGAACACAGAGTGGAGAGAACAAAAAATGCTTACAAAAATATAGTTTAAAACAATGTGGATTTATTATAAGGCTTCTTCGGCAGCACCTCCCAAACCCACGACCTCTACCGCCTAGAAGGACAAGGGCAGCAGGCGCATGGGAACACCACCACCTCCACGTTCCCCTCCCAGTCACACACCATCCTGACTTGGAAATATAATCGGCCGTTCCTTCATCGTCGCTGGCTCACAATCCTGGAACTCCCTCCCTAACAGCACTGTGGGAGCACCTTCACCACACGGACTGCAGCGGTTCAAGAAGGCGGCTCACCACCACTTTCTCAAGGGGCAATTAGGGATGGGCAATAAATGCCAGCCTTGCCAGCGACGCCCGCATCCTGTGAATGAATTTTTTTAAATGGTTTCCATTTTTAAGGGAGGTTTGTTGTACATCACGATGATCTGCTTGTTTCCTCACTGATAACAGTGCAAAGATCTGGCTATGTCAGAAGTTTGTTAATGATTGAGTTTCACCATTAGAAGGCTATAAACATCGAGCAGTTACAAAGGTCGGTGCCTCACACAGTGCAAGAGTTGCGGGACCGACATCAGGGCGCTGTGTAGTACTGAGGGAGTGCTGCATTGTCAGAGGTGCCGTCTTTTGGATGAGACGTTAAACCGAGGCACCGCCTGCCCTCTCAGGTGGGCGTAAAAGATCCACAACACTATTTTGAAGAAGAGCAGGGGAGTCCTGGCCAACATTTATCCCTCAACCAACACCTAAAACAGATTATCCGGTCATTATCACATTGCTGTGTGTGGGAGCTTGCTGTGCGCAAATTGGCTGCCGTGTTTCCCACATTACAACAGTGACTACACTTCAAAAAGTGCTTCATCGCCTGTAAAGCGATTTGGGACCTCCGGTGGTCATGAAAGGTGCTGTAGAAATACAAGTTTTTTCTTTTCTTTCTGTGGGAACTTATAGCAAGTCCTGCACCTGTAACAGTATAGCAAAAGTTAAGGGCCGAAGTGAGGAAGTTGTGGGATCTCACTGAGCCCCGCACCATGTGACAGCAGTAGAAGAGTTAAGGGCCCCAGATCAGGAGGAGGAGAGCGATTGGAAGCTGGCAGGAGAAAGGGATAACCGATTCGATGACTAGTACTCTGACCAGGAGCTATCATGACCGTAACTATAATGTATGCACCTGCGAGTATCTGAGTACCTGAGACTTGCTTCCACTCCCAAAGTGAGTTCTCTGATGGCTGAACAGTCCAATACGAGAGCCACAGACCCTGTTACAGGTGGGACAGACATTCGTCGATGGAAGGGGTCAGTGGGGCTGGTTTGCCACATGTTCCTTCCGCTGCCTGCGCTTGGCCTCGTCATGCTCTTTGCGTTGAGAAACGAAGAGCTCAGTGCCCTCCCAAATGCACTTTCTCCACCTCGGGCGGTCTTCGGCCAGGGTCTCCCAGGTGTCAGTGGTGATTTCACACTTTACCAGGGAGGCTTTGAGGGTGTCCTTGTAACATTTCCGCTGCCCACCTTTGGCTCGTTTACCGTGAAGGAGCTCCGCATAAAGTATTTGCTTAGGGAGTCTTGTATCTGGCATGCGAACTATGTGGCCTGCCCAGCGAAGCTGATCGAGTGTGGTCAGTGCTTCAATACTGGAGATGTTAGTCTGGACGAGGACACTGATATTGGTGCGCCTGTCCTCCCAAGGGATTTGCAGGATCTTGCGGAGACATCGTTGGTGATATATCTCCAGCGACTTGAGGTGCCTTCTATACATCGTGTATGCCTCAGATCCATGGACAGTGTATAGAACGGTGTACAGAAGTATGCTCACAGGCTGATAGAGCTGTTGAGGTTTGAGTGGCTTAGCCAGTCACGTGATGATCACAAGACTCAATAAAACCCCGGCCAGTTGGGTTGGTTGTGAGCCTGGTAGATGAACTGGTAATGTGTAGTGTGATTGTTAAACCTTTTGCTAATAAACCAACTAGTTCTTAATAGCAATGTGTTGCTACAACTTCTTAAGCAAAGAACCCACGAAGCAAATACATTACAGTGACCATCTGGTCAACCTTGTGGTATGATATAAACCACACTCCATTGCTTTTAATAAGGCATCCCTTCAGTTACGTGGAGAGACTGGAGAAGCTGGGGTTGTTCTTCTTAGAGCAGTGAGGAAAGAGGTGTTCAAAATCATGAACGGTTTTAATAGAATAGGGTAAGTCGGAAGAAACTGTGGCAGAAGTCAGTAACCAAAGGACACAGATTTAAGGTGATTGGTCAAAGACTCAAAAGCGACGTGAGGATATATTTTTTAGACGGCGAGTTGTTGTGATCTGGTAGGATGGTGGAAGCATATTCAATAGTAACATTTAAAAGAGAATTGGATAATTACTTGACGGGATAAAAATTACAGGGACATGGGGAAAATGCAGGGGACTGGGACTAATTGGGTGGGCCTCCTTCTGTACTCTATCAAACTATGATTGTATCCCCTACATGCAAGCACACACTTGTGATGTTAACGTTATACGTACGGAATCGAGATCCTGATCACTAATATTCACAACGCACAGATCGGATTGATTATCCACGCAGTGCAGCTGCATCTGTAAAGAACAACAGAGAAGGTGAGAGAAACTGGGGTTGATCCTGGCAGGTTCCATCATCATCATCATCATCATCATAGGCGGTCCCTCGAAATGAGGATGACTTGCATCCACGCCGAAAAGGGATGAGTTCACTGGTGTTTCGATGAAGGATCTAATATTCCGGATCCCGAACTATATGTTGAAGGCTGGAAGATGCCTGTGCGTGGATTTTTTTAACGTGTGGTGGCCGTTGCACACCAGCCACCACACGGGCTTGACAGAGCTTGGTCTTGGTCCAGTGGCAAGGGTTAACCAAGACAACTGGAGACCAGCTCTGCTGCACAGACCTATTGCGCACACATATTGCAGTATGGGCTGGCCCGTGCTGCCCCGGGGCCCTCGCCTCTTCTGGGCCCCGAACTCACGCCACTCCTGGGCCCCGATCACATCCCTCTAAGAACTCTTACCATTCCTTCACCCCTGCTAGCGGGGTGGGCTTGGTTCGCTCACCTCGCCAAGACTCAGGGTCTTTGCTGTTGCCTAGTAGTGGGCAGAGCCACAGATGTGTGTGGCCTCTCTGTCCTCCTTTGAGGACTGCACAATCTTCTGCCTGCTCTCTAACGGTGTTGGGGGGCTGTTCCAGGTCCCGTTTGGGGAACTCGTTGGTTCTGACCTTTCACTCCTGGACATGGCCGAGGTAGCAACTGGGTCTGGGGGCTGGGCCGTCTCCACCCGGGTGGTGAGCAACGGCGGCTGACTGCGCATATTGGCGCCGCTTTCGTTTCCAGGTCCGTGGCGAATAGTGCCATCGGGTGCCTGCAGCGTGGGATAGAGCTGGGGCAGGGTATCAGGATCAGTGCCTTCACCCTCTTGAGGTCGCTGGCCTATAACTTGTGGGGACACCTGGGGCAGGGTATCAGGATCAGCGCCTTTACCCTCCCGAATTCGCTCGCTTGCTACTTTTGGGGACACTCTATTACCGACATCTCATAGAAAGTTGGAAAATAGGTGCAGGAGTAGTCCATTCGGCCCTTCGAGCCTGCACCACCATTCAATAAGATCATGGCTGATCATTCACCTCAGTACCCCATTCCTGCTTTCTCTCCATATCCCTTGATCCCTTTAGCCGTAAGGGCCATATCTAACTCCCTCTTGAATATATCCAATGAACTGGCATCAACAACTCTCTGCAGTAGAGAATTCCACAGGTTAATAACTCTCTGAGTGAAGAAGTTTCTCCTCATCTCAGTCCTAAATGGTTTACCCTTTATCCTTAGACTGTGACCCCTGGTTCGGGAGTTCCCCAACATTGGGAACATTCTTCCTGCATCTAACCTGTCCAGTCCCATCAGAATTGTATATGTTTCGATGAGATCCCCTCTCATCCTAGGTAAAAAGAGGGATGAGGTCCTACGAAACGAATTTAAGGAGCTAGGAGCTAAATTAAAAAGTAGGACCTCAAAAGTAGTAATCTCGGGATTGCTACCAGTGCCACGTGCTAGTCAGAGTAGGAATCGCAGGATAGCGCAGATGAATACGTGGCTTGATCAGTGGTGCAGCAGGGAGGGATTCAAATTCCTGGGGCATTGGAACCGGTTCTGGGGGAGGTGGGACCAGTACAAACCGGACGGTCTGCACCTGGGCAGGACCGGAACCAATGTCCTAGGGGGAGTGTTTGCTAGTGCTGTTGGGGAGGAGTTAAACTAATATGGCAGGGGGATGGGAACCAATGCAGGGAGACAGAGGGAAACAAAAAGGAGGCAAAAGCAAAAGACAGAAAGGAGATGAGGAAAAGTGGAGGGCAGAGAAACCCAAGGCAAAGAACAAAAAGGGCCACTGTACAGCAAAATTCTAAAAGGAGAAAGGGTGTTAAAAAAACAAGCCTGAAGGCTTTGTGTCTTAATGCAAGGAGTATCCGCAATAAGGTGGATGAATTAACTGTGCAAATAGATGTAAACAAATATGATGTGATTAAGATTACGGAGACGTGGCTCCAGGATGATCAGGGCTGGGAACTCAACATCCAGGGGTATTCAACATTCAGGAAGGATAGAATAAAAGGAAAAGGAGATGGGGTAGCATTGCTGGTTAAAGAGGAGATTAATGCAATAGTTAGGAAAGACATTAACTTGGATGATGTGGAATCTATATGGGTAGAGCTGCAGAACACCAAAGGGCAAAAAACGTTAGTGGGAGTTGTGTACAGACCTCCAAACAGTAGTAGTGATGTTGGGGAGGGCATCAAACAGGAAATTAGGGGTGCATGCAATAAAGGTGCAGCAGTTATAATGGGTGACTTTAATATGCACATAGATTGGGCTAGCCAAACTGGAAGCAATACGGTGGAGGAGGATTTCCTGGAGTGCATAAGGGATGGTTTTCTAGACCAATATGTCGAGGAACCAACTAGGGGGGAGGCCATCTTAGACTGGGTGTTGTGTAATGAGAGAGGATTAATTAGCAATCTCATTGTGCGCGGCCCCTTGGGGAAGAGTGACCATAATATGGTGGAATTCTACATTAGGATGGAGAATGAAACAGTTAATTCAGAGATCATGGTCCAGAACTTAAAGAAGGGTAACTTTGAAGGTATGAGGCGTGAATTGGCTAGGATAGATTGCCGAATGATACTTAAGGGGTTGACTGTGGATGGGCAATGCAGACATTTAGAGACCGCATGGATGAACTATAACAATTGTACATTCCTGTCTGGCGTAAAAATAAAAAAGGGAAGGTGGCTCAACCGTGGCTATCAAGGGAAATCAGGGATAGTATTAAAGCCAAGAAAGTGGCATACAAATTGGCCAGAAATAGCAGTGAACCCGGGGACTGGGAGAAATTTAGAACTCAGCAGAGGAGGACAAAGGGTTTGATTAGGGCAGGGAAAATGGAGTACGAGAAAAAGCTTGCAGGGAACATTAAGGCGGATTGCAAAAGTTTCTATAGATATGTAAAGAGAAAAAGCTTAGTAAAGACAAACGTAGGTCCCCTGCAGTCAGAATCAGGGGAAGTCATAACGTAGAACAAAGAAATGGCAGACCAATTGAACAAGTACTTTGGTTCGGTATTCACTAAGGAGGACACAATCAACCTTCCGGATATAAAAGTGGTCAGAGGGTCTAGTAAGAAGGAGGAACTGAGGGAAATCCGTATTAGTCGGGAAATTGTGTTGGGGAAATTGATGGGATTGAAGGCCGATAAATCCCCAGGGCCTGATGGACTGCATCCCAGAGTACTTAAGGAGGTGGCCTTGGAAATAGCGGATGCATTGACAGTCATTTTCCAACATTCCATAGACTCTGGATCAGTTCCTATGGAGTGGAGGGTAGCCAATGTAACCCCACTTTTTAAAAAAGGAGGGAGAGAGAAAACAGGGAATTATAGACCGGTCAGCCTGACATCAGTAGTCGGTAAAATGATGGAACCAATTATTAAGGATGTCATAGCAGCGCATTTGGAAAGAGGTGACATGATAGGTCCAAGTCAGCATGGATTTGTGAAAGGGAAATCATGCTTGACAAATCTTCTGGAATTTTTTGAGGATGTTTCCAGTAGAGTGGACAAGGGAGAACCAGTTGATGTGGTATATTTGGACTTTCAGAAGGCTTTCAACAAGGTCCCACACAAGAGATTAATGTGCAAAGTTAAAGCACATGGGATTGGGGGTAGTGTGCTGACGTGGATTGAGAACTGGTTGTCAGACAGGAAGCAAAGAGTAGGAGTAAATGGGTACTTTTCAGAATGGCAGGCAGTAACTAGTGGGGTACCGCAAGGTTCTGTGCTGGGGCCCCAGCTGTTTACATTGTACATTAATGATTTAGATGAGGGGATTAAATGTAGTATCTCCAAATTTGCGGATGACACTAAGTTGGGTGGCAGTGTGAGCTGCGAGGAGGATGCTATGAGGCTGCAGAGTGACTTGGATAGGTTAGGTGAGTGGGCAAATGCACCGGGATGGTGGGACTGACCTATCAAGAAAGACTGGATCAACTGGGCTTGTATTCACTGGAGTTCAGAAAAATGAGAGGGGACCTCATAGAAACGTTTATAATTCTGACAGTTTAGACAGGTTAGATGCAGGAAGAATGTTCCCAATGTTGAGGAAGTCCAGAACCAGGGGTCACAGTCTAAGGATAAGGGGTAAGCCATTTAGGACCGAGATGAGGAGAAACCTCTTCACCCAGAGAGTGGTGAACCTGTGGAATTCTCTACCACAGAAAGTAGTTGAGGCCAATTCACTAAATATATTCAAAAGGGAGTTAGATGAAGTCCTTACTACTAGGGGGATCAAGTGGTATGGCGATAAAGCAGGAAGGGGGTACTGAAGTTGCATGTTCAGCCATGACCTCATTGAATGGCGGTGCAGGCTAGAAGGGCTGAATGGCCTACTCCTGCACCTATTTTCTATGTTTCTATGTTTCTATCCTTCTAAACTCCAGTGAATACAGGATCTTATATGTCAGTCCTGCCGTCCCGGGAATCAGTTTGGTGAAACTTCGCTGCACTCCCTCAATAGCAAGAACGTCTTTCCTCAGATTAGGAGACCAAAACTGAACACAATATTCCAGGTGAAGCCTCACCAAGGCCTTGTACAACTGCAGTAAGATCTCCCTGCTCCTATACTCAAATCCCCTAGCTATGAAGGCCAACATACCATTTGCCTTCTTCACCGCCTGCTGTACCTGCATGCCAACTTTCAATGACTGATGTACCATGACACCCAGGACTCGTTGCATCTCCCCTTTTCCTAATCTGCCACCATTCAGATAATATTCTGCCTTCGTGTTTTTGCCACCAAAGTGGATAACCTCACATTTATCCACATTATACTGCATCTGCCATGTATTTGTCCACTCACCTAACCTGTCCAAGTCACCCTGCAGCCTCTTAGTATCCTCCTCACAGCTCACACCGCCAACCAGCTTAGTGTCATCTGCAAACTTGGAGATATTACACAATTCCTTCATCTAAATTATTGATGTATATTGTAAAGAGCTGGGGTCCCAGCACTGCGTCCTGCAGCACTCCACTAGTCACTGCCTGCCATTCTGAAAAGCACCCATTTATCCCGACACTCTGCTTCCTGTCTGCCAACCAGTTCTCTATCCACATCAGTACATTACTCCCAATACCATGTGCTTTAATTTTGCACACCAATCTCTTGTGTGGGACCTAGTCAAAAGCCTTTTGAAAGTCCAAATGCACCACATCCACTGGTTCTCCTTTGTCCACTCTACTAGTTACATCTTCAAAAAATTCTAGAAAATTTGTCAAGCATGATTTCCCTTTCATAAGTACATGCTGACTTGGACCGATCCTGTCACTGCTTTCCAAATGCGCTGCTTTCATCTTTAATAATTGATTCCAACATTTTCCCCACTACTGATGTCAGGCTAACTGGTCTATAATTACCCGTTTTCTCTCTCACTCCTTTTTTAAAAAGTGGTGTTACATTAGCTACCCTGATCCAGAGTCGATAGAATGATCACCAATGCATCCACTATTTCTAGGGCCACTTCCTTAAGTACTCTGGGATGCAGACTATCAGGCCCCGGGGATTTATCGGCCTTCAATCCCATCAATTTCCCTAACACAATTTCCCATCCAATAAGGATTTCTTCAGTTCCTCCTTCTCACTAGAGTCTCGGTCCCCTAGTATTTCCAGAAGGTTATTTATGTCTTCCTTCGTGAAGACAGAACCAAAGTATTTGTTCAACTGGTCTGCCATTTCTTTGTTCCCCATTATAAATTCACCTGAATCTGACTGCAAGGGATCTACATTTGTCTTCACTAATAGTTTTCTCTTCACATATTTTTAGAAGCTTTTGCAGTCAGTTTTTATGTTCCCTGCAAGCTTCCTCTCATACTCTATTTTCCTCCTCCTAATTAAACCCTTTGTCCTCCTCTGCTGAATTCTAAATTTCTCCCAGTCCTCAGGTTTGCTGCTTTTTCTGGCCAATTTATATGCTTCTTCCTTGGATTTAACATTATCCTTAATTTCCCTTGTTAGCCAAGGTTGAGCCACCTTCCCCGTTTTATTTTTACTCCGGACAGGGATGTACAATTGTTGAAGTTCATCCATGGCTAAGACTAGGGTGGCAGAGAGATTGCGCTAACCAAACTGGTAGCAATACGGTGGAGGAGGATTTCCTGGCGTGTATTAGGGATGTGCGAGGCCCCTTGGGGAAGAGATCTATAAATGTTTGCTGTTGCCTATCCACCGTCAACCCTTTAAGTATCATTCGCCAGTCTATTCTAGCCAATTCACGTCTCATACCATCGAAGTTACCTTTTCTTAAGTTCAGGACCCTAGTCTCTGAATTAACTGTGTCACTCTCCATCTTAATAAAGAATTTCTACCATATTATGGTCACTCTTCCCCAAGGGGCCCTGCACAACAAGATTGCTTATTAGTCCTTTCTCATTACACATCACCCAGACTAGGATGGCCAGCCCTCTAGTTGGTTCGTCGACATATTGGTCTAGAAAACCATCCCTAATACACTCATGGAAATCCTCCTCCACCGTATTGCTACCAGTTTGGTTAGCCCAATCTCCCCGCCACCCTAGTCATTGCATTTGGCACAGCCCGAGGATAGGGAATTGGTTAGGGGATAGAAAACAAAGAGTAGGGATAATGGGTATGTACTCCAATTGACTTGTCGTGTTCCCCAGGGATCTGTACTGGGCCCGCAACTTTTCGTTATATTTATCGGTGACTTAGACGAAGCAATAGAGAGCCGTATAGTTTGATGATGACACTATGTCAGTTGGCACAGGACATAGTGCAGATGGGAGCAGAAAGTTGCAAAGGAACAGTGTGTGGGCAAAACAGTGGCAGATGGAGTTCAATGTGAGGTCATCCACGTTGGACTTGATAAAGAAAAATCAGAGTATTTTCTAAATGGTGAGAAGCTCAGAACTGTGGAGGAGCAGAGCGATTTAGGGGGCCACTGCCTCAGGCTGAACCAGACTTAGCACGACCTCAGTGTCCTACCTGACCCTGAGCCAAGCTTCTGACCCGCTATCCTCTCTCTCCATCACCAAAACCGCCTACTTCCACCTCCGTAACTTCGCCCGTCTCTGCCCTGCCTCTGCCCACCTGCTGCTGAAACCCAAAACACTTTCTGCCTGCATCCTTTCCCAAACCAAGTCCCACTCACCCATCACCCCTCTTCTTGCTGATCTACATTAACCCCAATGCTTCCATTTTAAAATATTCATCCTCGTGTTTAAATCCCTTTCATGGCCTCGCCCCGCCCTCTCTCTAAAACCTCTGGAACTGCCCCATCAAACACTCCCAGGGCAGGTACAGCACGGGGTTAGATACAGAGTAAAGCTGCCTCTACACTGTCCCATCAAACACTCCCAGGGCAGGTACAGCACCGGTTAGATACAGAGTAAAGCTCCCTCTACACTGTCCCATCAAACACTCCCAGGGCAGGTACAGCACGGGGTTAGATACAGAGTAAAGCTCCCTCTACACTGTCCCATCAAACACTCCCAGGGCAGGTACAGCACGGGGTTAGATACAGAGTAAAGCTCCCTCTACACTGTCCCATCAAACACTCCCAGGGCAGGTACAGCATGGGGTTAGATACAGAGTAAAGCTCCCTCTACACTGTCCCATCAAACACTCCCAGGGCAGATACAGCACAAGGTTAGATACATAGTAAAGCTCCCTCTACACTGTCCCATCAACACTCCCAGGGCAGGTACAGCACGGGGTTAGATACAGAGTAAAGCTCCCTCTACAATGTCCCATCACACACTCCCAGGGCAGGTACAGCACGGGGTTAGATACAGAGTAAAGCTCCCTCTACACTGTCCCATCAAACACTCCCAGGGCAGATACAGCACAAGGTTAGATACATAGTAAAGCTCCCTCTACACTGTCCCATCAACACTCCCAGGGCAGGTACAGCACGGGGTTAGATACAGAGTAAAGCTCCCTCTACAATGTCCCATCACACACTCCCAGGGCAGGTACAGCACGGGGTTAGATACAGAGTAACGCTCCCTATGCACTGTCCCATCAAACACTCCCAACATGGGATACAGAATAAATCTCGCACTACTTATTTTGAATAATGTGCTTCACCCTTAAGCTAGGGAAATCATTCTCTACACAACTGTTTGATATTTCTATTTCCCTGAGCAGTCTTTGTTTGGACCTTTCTGAGTGAGTTTGGGGGCTTATCACCCTGTGTGGTTCAGCCAGTCAATGCTTTAACAGGCTGAGCCAACAGGGGAGGCTAAAGGCGGTCCCCTCGGCACGACTTTCTCATTCACCTTGAACTGCTTCCAAGGGTAAATGTGTGAGGCGAGCACTGAGCGTTGTTTGTTGGGAGTGGTGTAATGTACGCATCTCGCGAGTATGCTCACAGGTTTGTTGAGCTGTTGAGTTGGGAGTGGCTTAGCCAGTCACGTGATGGTCACAAGACTCAATAAAACCGCGGCCAGTTGGGTTCGGGGGATCCATGATGGGGCAGGTGGTTGTGAGCCTGGTGGATGAACTGGTAATGTGTCGTGTGATTGTTAAACCTTTGCTAATAAACCAACCAGTTCTCAATAGCAATGTGTTGCTATGAATTCTTAAGCAAAGAACCCATGAAGCAAATACATTACAAGTGGGGATTCAGGTTGGAGGGGCAGAGCACTCCACAGGACCTCCCATTTAGGACAGAATAACCTGCACTGATGCCCGAACCTAAATTACTGAAACAGGTTGCAAACTCTGGTTGGAGATATTTCTGGTGGTGTCATCACATGGCCTCCAACCACCCCGCCCCCACACTCCTGCCATTGGGCGGAAAACATGGTAATAACTGCGGCGCCCCTCCTTCCCACGTCAACATTACCCGAATGGTTGATTCCTAACTGTCAGTCAAACATCCTCTTTGCCCCCATGTCTGATTTTGTGGTGTTAGCCATGGCTCAGTGAGCAGCACTCTCACCTCTGGGTCAGAAGGTTGTGGGTTCAAGTCCCACTCCAGAGACTTGAGCCCCATAATCCAGGCTGACACTCCAGTGCAGTACTGAGGGAGTGCTGCACTGTTGGGGGGGGGGGGGCAGTCGTGAGGGAGCGCCGCACTGTCGGAGGGGCAGTACTGAGGGAGCGCCGCACTGTCGAGGGGGCAGTAGTGAGGGATTGCTGCACTATCGGAGGGGCAGTACTGAGGGAGCGCCGCACTGACGGAGGGGCAGTACTGAGGGATTGCTGCGCTGTCGGAGGGGCAGTACTGAGGGAGCGCCGCACTGACGGTGGAGCAGTACTGAGGGAGTGTTGCACGGCCGGACGGGGCAGAACTGAGGGAGCGCTGCACTGTTGGAGGTGCCGTCTTTCAAGTTAAACATTAAACTAAGGCACCGTCTGACCTCTCAAAGATGTAAAAGACCTCACGGCCACTTGTTCGAAGAAGAGCAGGGGAGTTATCCCCGGTGTCCTGACCAACATTCACAAAAACTGATTATCTGGTCATTATCACATTGCTGTTTGTGGGATCTTGCTGTGTACAAATTGCTGCTGTGTTTCCTGCATTACAACAGTGACCGCACTCCAAAAAAGTACTTCATTTTTATGTCAAGCGCTTCCGATGGTCAATACAAGTCTTTCTTGGCTTTCCACTGCACGAGCCAAGTGACAATATCCCTTTCTGGGTGATTCATTCGCTATTGGTCACTCAGGAACCTGCTCTGCCTGAGGAACAAACTCGGCTGAAAATATTTCAAAGAGCGAGGAGCCTCGGTTTGCCGACCATCCAGGATTGCGTTGGAGTTTCTCGGAATTCCCTGGCGAATCCAGGAGTTGAAGATCAATCACTGCTGTGAGCAAAACTGGGCAGAAAAATCACGAGGGCCGGATAGATTACTCACACTCACCAAGAAATTCCCATCCAGCACTTGCTTCTTGTCGGGTGTAGGAGGCACATCGTAGCTTTGGGCCTTGGTCTCTACGCTTGTCTGCGGACGGCAGCTGGGACTGGACTTCGAGCAGAGGACAGCCTGGAAAGCCTTGTGCTTCGTGTCTTTCTGAGCCTTCACCCAGTGGCCAGCACCTGTAAACAAACCACACACAGAGAAACAAAGAGAGGATGGGGCAGTTCCCCCATCAGTCGCTGCTGGAAGTAACTGAGATTGATTTTACGCAACATCATTTGTATTTTCATAGAATCATAGAACGGTTACAGCACAGAAGGAGGCCATTCGGCCCGTCGAGCCCATGCCGGCTCTCTGCAAGAGCACCTCAGCCAGTCCCCCTCCCCCACCCTTTCCCCGTTGCCCTGCAATTTTTTTTTTCTTCATGTACTTATCCAATTCCCTTTTAAAAGCCATGATTGAGTCTGCCTCCCCCACCCTCTCAGACAGTGCATTCCAGATCCTAACCACTCGCTGCGTAAAAAAGTGTTTCCTCGTTTCCTTTGGTTCTTTTGCCAATTACCTTAAATCTGTGTCCTCTGGTTCTCAACCCTTTCACTAATGGGAACAGTTTCTCTCCATCTACTCTGTCTCGACCCCAATGTACCTATCCTCCACTCACTGCAGACTGCTGGAGAGATAATGCTGCTGTAATCGAGAGACTCAGTTTGGTGTAGTGTCGGTCATGCATTTCGTGACTCTGTTTATGAGTAACTAGACTCTTGTCTGCTGTACAGAGACCCTGTCTGTCGTACAGACACCCTGTCTGCTGTACAGACACCCTGTCTGTCGTACAGACACCCTGTCTGCTGTACAGAGACCCTGTCTGTCGTACAGACACCCTGTCTGCCGTACAGAGAGAGACCCTGTCTGCTGTACAGACACCCTGTCTGCTGTACAGAGATCCTGTCTGCTGTACAGACACCCTGTCTGCTGTACAGAGATCCTGTCTGCTGTACAGAGATCCTGTCTGCTGTACAGAGACCCTGTCTGCTGTATAGAGACCCTGTCTGCAGTACAGACACCCTGTCTGCCGTATAGAGACCCTGTCAGTCATACAGACACCCTGTCTGCTGTATAGAGACCCTGTCTGTCGTACAGACACCCTGTCTGCTGTACAGAGACCCCTGTCTGCTGTATAGAGACCCTGTCAGTCGTACAGACACCCTGTCTGCTGTACAGAGACCCTGTCAGTCGTACAGACACCCTGTCTGCTGTACAGAGACCCTGTCTGCTGTATAGAGACCCTGTCAGTCGTACAGACACCCTGTCTGCTGTATAGAGACTCTGTCTGCTGTACAGACACCTTGTCTGTCATACAGACACCCTGTCTGCTGTACAGAGACCCTGTCAGTCGTACAGACATCCTGTCTGCTGTACAGAGACCCTGTCTATCATACAGACACCCTGTCTGCTGTATAGAGACTCTGTCTGCTGTACAGAGACCCTGTCTGTCGTACAGACGCCCTGTCTGCTGTACAGAGACCCTGTCTGCTGTACAGACACCCTGTCTGCTGTATAGAGACCCTGTCAGTAACACAGACACCATGTCTGCTGTACAGAGACCCTGTCAGTAACACAGACACCCTGTCTGCTGTACAGAGACCCTGTTGCTGTACAGACACCCTGTCTGCTGTACAGAGACCCTGTCAGTAACACAGACACAATGTCTGCTGTACAGACATCCTGTCTGTCATACAGACACCCTGTCTGTTGTATAGAGACCCTGTCCGTTGTACAGACACCCTGTCTGCTGTACAGACACCCTGTCTGTCGTACCGAGACTCTGTTTGCTGTACAGACACCCTGTCTGTCTCAAAGCGCTTTACAGCCAATGAAGTACTATTTAGAGTGTAGTCACTGTTGTAATGTGGGAATTGTGGCAGCCAATTTGTGCACAGCAAGCTCCCACAAACAGCAATGTGATAATGACCTGATAATTTGTTTAGTGATGTTGATTGAGGGATAAATATTGGCCCCAGGACACCGGGAAGAACTCCCCTGCTCTTCTTCGAAATAGTGCCGTGGGATCTTTTACGTCCACTTGAGAGAGCAGACGGGGGCTTCAGTTTAATGTCTCATTCAAAAGACGGCACCTCTGACAGTGAAGCGCTCCCTCAGCACTGCACTGGGAGTGTCAGCCTAGATTTTTGTGCTCAAGTTCCTGGACTGGGACTTGAACCCACAACCTTCTGATTCAGAGGTGAGAGTGCTACCCACTGAACCACGGCTGACTGAGATTGAGTAGATGGGGCCTATACTCTCTGGAGTTTATAAGAATGAGAGGTGATCTAATTGAAATGTAAAAAAGTTCTTAGAGGGATTGACAGGATAGATGCTGAGAGGCTGTTTCCCCCGGCTGGAGAGCCTGGAAATAGAGGTTATAGTCTCAGGATAAGGGGTCGGCCATTTAAGACTCAGAGGAGGAGAAATTTTTCACTCAGAGAGTTGTGAATCATTGGAATTCTCGACCCCAAAGGGCTGTGGATGTTCAGTCGATGAGTATATTCAAGACTGAGATCTTTGATTTTTGCATAGGAAGGAAATCAAGCGATATGGGGCTAGGGTGGAAAAGTGGAATTGATGTAAAAGTTCACCTATGATCTTATTGAATGGCGGAGCAGATTAGAAATTGTGTTTTTGATTCCAAAGTCTATATCCTTAATTGTGAACAACATTGGTCCCAGCACTGATCCTTGTCAAACCCTACTTTCCATATTATGCCACTGTGAATAGCTACCCTTTACCCCTACTCTCTGCTTTCTGCCTTGAAGCCAGCGAGGTCTCCATTCTGCCAGTTGTCCCCTGACTCTGCAATCTCTGACCTTATACATTAGTCTATTATGTGGTACCTTAACGAAGTTTTGGAAATCTAGATCAATTACACCTACTGGATTATCCTTGCCTACTCTCTCTCTGTTATCTCTTCAAAGAATTCAATGATGTTGGTCAGCAAGACCTTCCCTTTTCAAATCCATACTGACTGTTACATTTTTGGTTTCTAGAAAGAGAAGGGGAGATTTAATAGAGATGGCAAAAGAACCAGAGGCGACACGAGGAAAAAAATGTTTACACAACGAGTGGTTAGTATTTGGAATGCGCTGCCTGATAGGGCGGTGGGAACAGATTCAATAGTAGCCTTCAAAGGGAATTGGATAGATACATGAAGGAGAAAATATTGCAGGGATATGGGGATAGATCGGGGAAGTGGGACTAATTGGATTGCTCTTCGAAAGAGTCAGTGCAGACTGATTCCCGGGATGGCAGGACTGACATAGAAACATAGAAACATAGAAAATAGGTGCAGGAGTAGGCCATTCGGCCCTTCAAGCCTGCACTGCCATTCAATGAGTTCATGGCTGAACATGCAACCTCAGTACCCCATTCCTGCTTTCTCGCCATACCCCTTGATTCCCCTAGTAGTAAAGACTATATCTAACTCCTTTTTGAATATATTTAGTGAATTGGCCTCAACAACTTTCTGTGGTAGAGAATTCCACAGGTTCACCACTCTCTGGGTGAAGAAGTTTCTCCTCATCTCAGTCCTAAATGGCTTACCCCTTATCCTTAGACTATGACCCCTGGTTCTGGACTTCGCCAACATTGGGAACATTCTTCCTGCATCTAACCTGTCTAAACCCGTCTGAATTTTAAATGTTTCTATGAGGTCCCCTCTCATTCTTCTGAACTCCAGTGAATACAAGCCCAGTTGATCCAGTTTTTCTTGATATGTCAGTCCCGCCATCCCGGGAATCAGTCTGGTGAACCTTCGCTGCACTCCCTCAATAGCAAGAATGTCCTTCCTCAAGTTAGGAGACCAAAACTGTACACAATACTCCAGGTGTGGCCTCACCAAGGCCCTGTACAAATGTAGCAAAACCTCCCTGCCCCTGTACTCACATCCCCTCGCTATGAAGGCCAACATGTCATTTGCTTTCTTAACCGCCTGCTGTACCTGCATGCCAACCTTCAATGACTGATGTACCATGACACCCAGGTCTCGTTGCACCTCCCCTTTTCCTAATCTGTCACCATTCAGATAATAGTCTGTCTCTCTGTTTTTACCACCAAAGTGGATAACCTCACATTTATCCACATTATACTTCATCTGCCATGCATTTGCCCACTCACCTAACCTATCCAAGTCACTCTGCAGCCTCATAGCATCCTCCTCGCAGCTCACACTGCCACCCAACTTAGTGTCATCCGCAAATTTGGAGATACTACATTTAATCCCCTCGTCTAAATCATTAATGTACAATGTAAACAGCTGGGGCCCCAGCACAGAACCTTGCGGTACCCCACCAGTCACTGCCTGCCATTCTGAAAAGTACTCATTTACTCCTACTCTTTGCTTCCTGTCTGACAACCAGTTCTCAATCCATGTCAGCACACTAACCCCAATCCCATGTGCTTTAACTTTGCACATTAATCTCTTGTGTGGGACCTTGTCGAAAGCCTTCTGAAAGTCCAAATATACCACATCAACTGGTTCTCCCTTGTCCACTCTACTGAAAACATCCTCAAAAAATTCCAGAAGATTTGTCAAGCATGATTTCCCTTTCACAAATCCATGCTGACTTGGACCTATGCTGACATATGAGGAAAGACTGGATCGACTAGGCCTGTATTCACTGGAATTTAGAAGAATGAGAGGGGATCTCATAGAAACATATAAAATTCTGATGGGATTGGACAGGTTAGATACAGGAAGAATGTTCCCAATGTTGGGGAAGTCCAGAACCAGGGGTCACAGTCTAAGGATAAGGGGTAAGCCACTTAGGAACGAGATGAGGAGAAACTTCTTCACTCAGAGAGTTGTGGGCATGTGGAATTCTCTACACAGAACGTTGTTGAGGCCAGTTCGTTAGATATATTCAAAAGGGAGTTAGATGTGGCCCTTACGGCTAAAGAGATCAAGGAGAATTGGAGAGAAAGTTGCATGATCAGCCATGATCATATTGAATGGTGGTGCAGGCTCGAAGGGCCGAATGGCCTACTCCTGTATCTATTTTCTATGTTTCTATGTTTCTATAAGGAGAAACTATTTCCACTGGCTCGGGGGGGTGGGGGGGGGAGGGTGGTAACCAGAGGACACAGACTTAAGGTGATTGGCAAAAGAATCAGTGAGGAGATGAGGAGTTATGATGATCGGGAACGCGCTGCCTGAAAGGGCGGTGGAAGCAGAGTCAATAATAACTTTCAAAAGGGAACTGGGTAAATACTTGAAAAGGAAACATTTTCAGGCCTATGGGGAAAGATCAGGGGTGTGGGACTAATTGGATCGCTTTTTCAAAGAGCCGGCAAAGGCTCGATGGGCCGAATGGCCTCCTGTGCTGTATGATTCTAATAAAGGCAGTGTATAATTTCAATTTTCTGTTATTGTTAACTTTACATAGGGTACACAGGATATACGGCACAGAAACAGGCCATTGGGCCCAACCAGTCCATGCCGACGTTTATGCTCCACTCGAGTCTCCTCCCGTCTTTCCTCATCTAAATCTATCTGCATAACCCTCTATTCCCTTCTCCCTCATATGCTTGTCCAGCCTCCCCTTAAATGCATCGATACTATTCGCCTCAACCACTCCCTGTGGCAGCGAGTTCCACATTCTCACCACTCTCTGGGTAAAGAAGTTTCTCCTGAATTCCCTACTGAATTTCCTGGTAACTATCTTATATTGATGGCCTCTAGTTATACTCTTCCCCACAAGTGGAAACATTCTCTCTGTAACCACTCTATCAGAACCTTTTGATAATTTTATTCGGTCACCCCTCAGCCTTCTTTTTTTCAAGAGAAAAGAGACCCAGCCTGTTCATCCTTTCCTAATATGTATACCCTCACATTTCTGGCATCATTCTTGTAAATCTTCTCTGCACTCTCTCCAGTGCCTCTATGTCCTTTTTATAACATGGTGACCAGAACTGTACGCAGTACTCCAAGTGTGGTCTATCCAAGGTTCGATACAGATTTAGCATAACTTCCCTACTTTTCAATTCTATCCCTCTAGAAATAAACCCTAGTGCTGGGTTTGCTTTTTATTGCCTTGCTAACCTGTCGCAACGTTTAATGATTTGTGTATCTGTACTCCGAAATCTCTTTGTTCCTCTGCCCCACCCAGACTCGCACCCTCCCAGTAATAAGTGACCTCCCTAATCTTCCAACAAAATGTAATACCTCACATTTATCTGTGTTGAACTTCATTAGACATTTATCTGCCCCTTCTGCAAGTTTATTAATGTCCCCCTGTAATTTGTTGCAGTCCTTCTCAGTATTGATTATCTGCCCCCCCCCCCCCCCCACCACCAATTTGGTGCCTATTACTGTTAGGCTCGATGCTTCAGGTAGGGTTCTGCTTCGGGGGTGGGTAGAGTGCGATGCTGCACAGTGGACAGGACTCAAATAGAAACATAGAAACATAGAAAATAGGTGCAGGAGCAGGCTATTCGGCCCTTCGAGCCTGCACCACTATTCAATATGATCATGGCTGATCATGCAATCTCAGTATCCCATTCCTGCTTTCTCTCCATACCCCTTAATCCCTTTAGCCATAAGGGCCACATCTAACTCCCTTTTGAATATATCTAACAAACTGGCCTCAACAACTTTCTGTGGTAGAGAATTCCACAGGTTCACAATTCTCTGAAGAAGTTTCTCCTCATCTTGGATTAAATGGCTTACTCCTTATCCTTAGATTGTGAGCCCTGGTTCTAGGCTTCCCCAACATCGGAAACATTCTTCCTGCATCTAACCTGTCCAATCCCGTCAGAATTTTTAATGATTCTATGAGATCCCCTCACATTCTTCTAAATTCTAGTGAATATAAGCCTAGTCGATCCAGTCTTTCTTCATATGTCAGTCCTGCCATCCCGGGAATCAGTCTGGTGAACCTTTGCTGCACTCCCTCAATAGCAAGAATATCCTTCCTCAGATTAGGAGACCAAAACTGCACACAATATTCAAGGTGTGGCCTCACTAAGGCCCTGTACAACTGCAGTAAGACCTTCCTGCTCCTATACTCAAATCCTCTCGCTATGAAGGCCAACATACCATTTGCCTTCTTCACCGCTTGCTGTATCTGCATGCCAACTTTCAATGACTGATGTACCATGACACCCAGGTCTCATTGCACCTCCCCTTTTCCTAATCTGTCACCATTCAGATAATATTCTGCCTTCATGTTTTTGCCACCAAAGTGGATAACCTCACATTTATCCACATTATACTGCATCTGCCATGCATTTGCCCATTCACCTAACCTGTCCAAGTCACTCTGCAGCCTCTTAGCATCCTCCTCACAGCTCACACTGCCACCCAGCTTAGAGTCATCTGCAAACTTGGAGATATTACATTCAATTCCTTCATCTAAATCATTAATGTATATTGTAAATAGCTGGGGTCCCAGTATTGAACCTTGCGGTACCCCACCAGTCACTGCCTGCCACTCTGAAAAGGACATGTTTATTCCGACTCTTTGCTTCCTGTCTGCCAACCAGTTCTCTATTCACGTCAGTACATTACCCCCAATACCATGTGCTTTAATTTTGCACACTAATCTCTTGTGTGGGACCTTGTCAAAAGCCTTTTGAAAGTCCAAATACACCACATCCATTGGTTCTCCCTTGTCCACTCTACGAGTTACATCCTCAAAAAATTCTAGAAGTTTTGTCAAGCATGATTTCTCTTTCATAAATCCATGCTGACTTGGACTGATCCTGTCACTGCTTTCCAAATGTGCTGCTATTACATCTTTAATAATTGTTTCCAACATTTTCCCCGCTAACTGGTCTATAATTCCCTGTTTTCTCTCTCCCTCCTTTTTTAAAAGATGGGGTTAGATTAGCTACCCTCCAATCTATAGGAACTGATCCATAGTCTATAGAATGTTGGAAAATGATCACCAATGCATCCACTATTTCTAGGGCCACTTTCTTAAGTACTCTGGGATGCAGACCATCAGGCCCTGGGGATTTATTGGCCTTCAATCCCATCAATTTTCCGAACACAATTTCCTGACTAATAAGGATTTCCTTCAGTTCCTCCTTCTCGCTAAACCCTCGGTCCCCTAGTATTTCTGGAAGGTTATTTGTGTCTTTCTTAGTGAAGACAGAACCAAAGTGTTTGTTCAATTGGTCTGCCATTTCTTTGTTCCCCATTATAAATTCACCTGTTTCTGACTGCAAGGGACCTACATTTGTCTTCACTAAATAACGGGGAGATGCCTCGTTTCATGGCCACGGATGGATTTTACGAATCACTCTGTGCTGGGTTCACTATGAAGAATATATTCCAGCCATGAAAAGGAAGTGCTTACTTTGATATCCTCCCTTGAAGATCTTCCTTATTGGAAAGCAGTCCGTTGGGACATTTGTTTCATGTTGGCATGAGAAAGTCATTACTGAAAAACACAAAATAATTAAAAGGAGCATCAGATCTTTAAACGTATGTGGCCGGTGTCCATTGGCCGGCAACAATCTTTCCAGCTTGAATTATGTGGTCAAGGGTAGCAAAAATATATCCTTTGTGTTCCCTCTCCTGAAGCGGGCTGCTTTGTCCTGGATGGTGTCAAGCTTCTTGAGTTTTGTTGGAGCTGCACTCATCCAGACAAGTATTCCATCACACTCCTGACTTGTACCTTGTCGATGGTGGAAAGGCTTTGGGAAGTCAGGAGATGAGACACTTGCCACAGAATACCCAGCCTCTGACCTGCTCTTGATGCCACAGTATTTATGTGGCTGGTCCAGTTAAGTTTCTGGTCAATGGTGACCCAGAATCTTGATGCTGGGGGATTCAGCAATGGTAATGCCATTGAATGTCATGGGGCGGTAGTTAAGACTCTCACATGTTGGAGATGGTCATTGCCTGGCACTTGTGTGGCGCGAATGTTACTTGCCACTTATCAGCCCAAGCCTGAATGTCGTCTAGGTCTTGCTGCATGTGGGCACGGACTGCTTCATTATCTGAGGAGTTGCGAATGGAACAGCACGCTGTGCAGTCATCAGCGAACATCCTCATTTCTGACCTTATGATGGAGGGGAGGTCATTGATGAAGCAGCTGAAGATGGTTGGGCCTAGGACACTGAGGAACTCCTGCAGCGATGTCCTGGGTCAACCACCACAATTATCTTCCTTTGTGCTAGGTATGACTTCAGCCAGTGGAGCGTTTTCCCCCCGATTCCCATTGACCAGTTTTACTAGGGCTCCTTGATGCCACACTCGGTCAAATGCTGCCTTGATGTCACTCTCACCTCACCTCTGGAATTCAGCTCTTTTGTCCATGTTTGGACCAAGGCTGTTATGAGGTTTGGAGCCAAGTGGTTCTGGTGAAACCCAAACTGGGCATCAGTGAGCAGGTTATTGATGAGCAAGTGTCACTTGATAGCACTGTTGATGACACCTTCCATCACTTTGCTGATGATTGAAAATAGACTCATGGGGCGGCAATTGGCCGGATTGGATTTGTGCTGCCTTTTGTGGACAGGACATACCTGGGAAGTTTTCCATATTGTCGGGTAGATGCCAGTGCTGTAGCTGCACTGGAATGACTTGACTAGAGGTGCGGCTAGTTCTGGAGCACAAGTCTTCAGCACAACAGCCGGGATGTTGTCGGGGCCTATAGCCTTTGCTGTATCCAGTGCACTCCGGCATTTTTTGATATCACGTGGGGTGAATCGAATTGAGTGAAGACTGGCTTCTGTGATGGTGAGGACCTCAGGAGGAGGCTGACATGGATCATCCACTCGGCACTTCTGTGTTGTGTATGCAATAACTGTTAGACTGAGTACTGTTTAACTCCAAGAGGTATGACCTTGGTTCTGCTATATTAAGGCCCAAAGTGACTCATATACAAAATGGCTGGCCTTTAATACTTGGGCTGCACACACATGCATGCAGCCCAATGGCCTCCAACAGTGAAGCCATCTAGTGGCTAGTAATCCCAAAAGTACATACATGACAATACCCCCTTCTGAGATATTAACACAGTCTTTTACAAATTGAGACGGTCCGATGTTTTACGCTCCCGAGTTGACCGTCTCAGTTCAATTCCAGCCTTGGCTGAGTGTTCAGAGTCTGTTGTGACTGGTGGCTGGGTGGTTGACTTGGTGGGAGTGGCAATGGCCATGTCAGGGATTGAAAGTCCATTTTCATTGAACATGTCAGTGATTGAAAGTCCCGATTCACTGATGACCACCGAGTCCTCTGATGACTGGGGGTAGGTTGGTTGGTCGTCGATTGTCTCTTCCTCCGACTGTTCCGGTTCGTCTGTGTGCTGCAGCTTTGTCTGATCCATATGTTGCCTGCATGTTTACCCATTGAGCGTGACAATAAATACTCTGTTGCCCTCCTTGGCCATGACATTAACAGCGATCCACTTGAGACCCTGACCATAATTCAGAACATATACAGGATCATTTACAGAAATATCGCGTGACACAGCTGCGCGATCGTGATACCCTTGCTGACTTTGTCTTCTATATTCAACAAGATTATTCAAGTCAGGGTGTACAAGAGATAGCTTGGTCTTAAGACCTCTCTTCATCATTAATTCAGCAGGCAAGACCCCGGTAAGCGTGTGTGGTCTTGTCCTGTAACTCAGCAGTATGCATGACAGGTGGGTCTGCAGTGACCTTTGGGTTACTCGCTTCATACTCTGCTTTATGATTTGGACAGCACATTCTGCTTGCCCATTGGATGCAGGTTTGAACGCTGCTGACCTTACATGTTTGATACCATTGAGTTTCATGAACTCTTGAAACTCCTGACTGGTGAAGCACGATCCGTTGTCGCTAACAACGATGTCAGGCAGACCATGTGTCATGAACATGACACTGAGATTCTCAATGGTAGCTGTGGATGTGCTGGATGACATGATTATACACTCTATCCACCTCGAATATGCATCCACCACAACTAAAAACATCTTCCCCAGGAAGGGACCAGCAAAGTCTATGTGGATCCTGGACCATGCACACAAGACTCCCAAAGCAAGCGCTCTACTCGGAACTCTTACTCGGCAAGCGAGCCCCAGGTGGGCAGAGGAAACGTTTCAACGACACCCTCAGCCTCCTTGATAAAGTGCAACATCCTCACTGACACCGGGGAGTCCCTGGTCAAAGACCGCCCTAAGTGGAGGAAGAGCATCCGGGAGGGCGCTGAGGACCTCGAGTCTCGTCACCGAGAACATTTAGAAAACAAGCGCAGGCAGCAGAAGGAGCGTGCGGCAAACCAGTCCCACCCACCCTTTCCTTCAATCACTGTCTGTCCCACTTGTGACAGAGTCTGTAATTACCGTATTGGACTGTTCAGTCACCTGAGAACTCACTTTTAGAGTGGAAGCAAGTCTTCCTCGATTTCGAGGGACTGCCTATGATGATGTATAACCATGCAAGTTATGTATGATGATTGTTTGTTATAATTACTTCTTCATTAAGGAGGGAGAAGTGTAATGTATGTAGCTCCACCCAGTGGACTACTGTGGCACTGCAGCCATTGCAGTTTACAACAATAAAGAGGGAAGTCACGTGACTGGCTTCTGGAAGTTATCAGCCATCTTAAAGCCTGTGCATGTTTGTGAGTTCATACCGAAAACATAACAGCGACTACTACCACCTAGATAAGGGCAGCAGGCACATGGGATCACCATCACATCCAAGTACCCCTCCAATTCGCACACCATTCTGACTTGGAAATATATCGTCGTTCCTGCATCGTCGCTGGGTCAAAATCCTGGAACTCCCTCCCTAACAGCACTGTGGGAGCACCTTCACCACACGGACTGCAGCGGTTCAAAAAAGTGGTTCACCACCACCTTCTCAAGGGCAATTAGGGATGGGCAATAAAATGCTGGCCCTGCAAACAGCGCCCACAATGCAGGAATGAATAAAAAAATTGCACGCAGCCCTCAGGTCCAAGTAGCTGTTGTCCATGTAAAATTAGCTATTCAACTGTAGGGAGCTTCACTGTTGAACCAAATCCTTTCTCATCCAATGCTATGCAAAGTCACGAGTGAGAACCCTGGCTGATTTGACCCCTCCCTAGACAGGTTTTGTTGTATATGCTGACTATGGATATACTCGATGTGTCGTCACTGTGAGATTGTGTAAGATGGAGACTTGTTTGTACCCTCTTTGGAGGGGGTACAGAGACGATTCACTAGGCTGATTCCGGAGAAGAGAGGGTTACCTTATGATGATAGATTGAGTAGACTGGGTCTTTACTCGTTGGAGTTCAGAAGGATGAGGGGTGATCTTATAGAAACATTAAAAATAATGAAAGGGATAGACAAGATAGAGGCAGGTTGTTTCCACTGGTAGGGGAGACTAGAACTAGGGGGCACAGCCTCAAAATATGGGAGAGCCAATTTAAAACCGAGTTGAGAAGGAATTTCTTCTCCCAGAGGGTTGTGAATCTGTGGAATTCTCTGCCCAAGGAAGCAGTTGAGGCTAGCTCATTGAATGTATTCAAGTCACAGAAAGATAGATTTTTAACCAATAAGGGAATTAAGGGTTACGGGGAGCGGGTGGGTAAGTGGAGCTGAGTCCACGGCCAGATCAGCCATGATTTTGTTGAATGGCAGAGCAGGCTCGAGGGGCTAGATGGCCTACTCCTGTTCCTAATTCTTATGTTCTTATGTTCTTATGTTGTTTACCTGATGTACTATCAATAAGGTTCACTCCGTGTACATACATGCTGGCAACTGGTGGAGACCGGGGGTTTCCTGCCCTGGTGGCAGGGCAATGGAAAAAAAAGGCTGCACACCATGCTTGCAGAGCACTCTGGAGTTTGGAATAAAGGACCAAGGTCACTACAGTTCAAGTACAACACATTGCCTTGTGGAGTCATTCATAAGTACACTATAGACATAACAGGGATGCTGAGGCCACATTTAGACACCCTATTGGATTGGTTTGGTCTCCTTATACGAGGAAGGATATACTGGCCTTAGAGGCGATGCAATGAAGGCTCACTAAATTGAATCCTGGGATGAGAGGGTTGTCCTATGAGGAGAGATTGGGCCTATACTCTCTGGAATTTAAAAGAAGGAGAGGTGATCAAATTGAAACACAAGATTCAGGGGGGATTGACAGGGCAGATGCTGAGAGCTTGTTTCTCCTGGCTGGAGGGTCTAGAACTAGGGGTTTTGGTCTCAGGTAAGGGGTCGGTCATTTAGGATTGAGATGTGAGAATTTTTGAATTCTCTGCCCTAGAGGGCTGTGGATGCTGAATCGTTGAGTATTTTCAAGGCTTAGATCGATATATTTTTGGACTCATGGGGAATCAATGGTTATGGGGATCGGGTGGGAAAATAGAAGGATCACTAGATTGATTCCTGGGATGAGAGGGTTGGAGAGATTGACATTTGGGCTTATACTCTCTGGATTTTAGAAGAATGAGCCCCTGGAGCCTGCTCCGCCATTCAATAAGATCGTGGCTGATGCCTGCTCCTAATTCCTATGTGCTTATGTTGTTATGTCCTTACTGCTGAGGGCAGTTAACTTAACACACATCGGGAATCAAAATGAGAGTCTTCTGTTCTGTACAGCTGAGTTTGTTAATGGGCAGTGCCTTTACCAAACAAGCCACTCTTGCCTGAGTCAGACGGTTTGGGTTCAAGTCCCTTCAGAGAATTGAGCACAAGTGTTCATTCTGCATCTCTTCCAAGGAAGCATCCTACATCCAGTTAGTGAGGTATTCAAGTTTCTTATTTGCACCATCAGGTATCCTGTTCCAGCTTCCCTCAGGAATAAGGAGGCTCCACAAAAGCGAGACATGAAACAAAAGCCTCAGAGAGCTGTGGAAGCTGGGACATTGAATAAATTTAAGACAGAAATAGTTTATTAAACGAGAAGGGGATAAGGGGTTATGGGGAGCGGGCGGGGAAGTGGAGCTGAGTCCATGATCATATCAGCCATGATCTTATTGAATGGCGGAGCAAGCTCGAGGGGCCGTATGGCCTACTCCTGCTCCTATTTCTTATGTTCTTATTATATATGTAAACCTGTAAATATCTTGTGTAGCCACCAGAGGGCTCATCCCCTGGCGTCCCAAGGGATCCCACAATCCCTTGGGAGCATCTGTACTTAAGGAGGCCTCATAGGCTGGAGAGGCACTCTGGAGACCTGCAATAAAAGACTACGGTCACACTTTACTTTGAGCTTCAAGTATCTAGTCAGACTCTTTATTCATCCATAACACTTATGCTTGGAGGTGCAGATACCAGCAGGTTGGCACAGAGCAGCTCTCGGGCAGCCTGACCTTCCTAGCACCCTCTGTTGGCCCTCCTCTTCTTCCAAACACTTCAGACAGGGGGAATGTGCATTGGCAATACCTTTGGTGCTGGCAATGGTGCATAAGAACAGGAGTAGGCCACTCAGCCACACCATTCAATGAGATCATGGCTGATCTGCGACCTACCTCCATCGACCTGCCTTTGGCCCATATACCTCAATACCTTTGGTTAACAAAAATCTAGCAATCTTATATTTAAAAATAACAATTGATCTAGCATCAACTGCCGTTTGCAGAAGAGAATTTCAAACTTCTACAGTTTGCTAACGGTAGAAGCGTTTCCTAACTTCACTCCTGGCCTGGCTCTAATTTTTAGACTGTGCCCCCTAGTCCTGGAGTCCCCAGCCAGTGGGAATAATTTCTCTCCATCTACCCTATCTGTTCATCTTAATATCCTGAAAACTACAATCAGATCATCCCTTAACCAGGGAACATCATCATCAGAGGCAATCTCTCGAAATCAAGGAAGACTTGTCTCCACTCTAAAAGTGAGTTCTCGGGTGACTGAACAGTCCAATACGGGAATTACAGTCTCTGTCACAGGTGGGACAGACAGTGGTTGAAGGAAAGGGTGGGTGGGGAGTCTGGTTTGCCACACGCTCCTTCCGCTGCCTGCGCTTGATTTCTGCATGCTCTCGGCGACGAGACTCGAGGTGCTCAGCGCCCTCCCGGATGCACTTCCTCCACTTAGGGCTGTCTTTGGCGAGGGACTCCCAGGTGTCGGTGGGAATGTTGCACTTTATCAGGGAGGCTTTGAGGGTGTCCTTGTAACGTTTCCTCTGCTCACCTGGGGCTCGCTTGCTGTGTAGGAGTTCCGAGTAGAGCGCTTGCTTTGGGAGTCTTGTGTCGGGCATGCAGACCACCGCCTAATCCGTTCCGTCATCTACATTAACATAGCCTCAAAGCGACGACGGCAACAGAAGCAATGCCGCAGAAAAATCAACGCCGGGCCACTCAAAGACCCAGCTAAGAGAGCCCTATACAGCCAGTGCCTCACTGCCAACCTGGCGACCCTCGTTGACCCCCAGGGAACAAAACCTAGTTTGTGTAATCTCTCCTCATAACTTAACCCTTGAAACAGAAGAACAGAAGAAATAAAAGCAGGAGTAAGCCATTCGGCCCCTCGAGCTGCTCCGCCATTCAATAAGATCACGGCTGATCGTCAAGCTCAACACCACCTTCCCGCCCAATCCCCATATCCTTTGATTCTCCTAGAGTCGAAAAATCTATCGATCTCAGCCTTAAATATACTCAACGATTCAGCATCCACAGCCCTCTGGGGTAGAGGATTCCAACGATTCACAACCCTCTGAGTGAAGGAATTCCTCCTCATCTCAACCTTAAAAGGTCAACCAAAGTAACCTGGTTAAAAATTTAACCGCCATAAGGTAGGATTTACACTTGCTCTGTCACAGCATGTTATTGTGACGCTTGTGTTACTGGGAGATATCTGGCCAGCTCAGCAAGGACACATAAGCCAGCATGACACATTTTTGCTTGAAAAATATAATTGGCACAACCATTTCCAAAGTTCAAGAGTTGAGACATCAGGGAGTGCGAGATTCCCTCAAGTCTCCACTTCCATGTCTGACTCTTGGGCCCCTCCCTTTCCTCAACCTCACGTCAAACTCCGCAGAACAGTAGTGAAAGATGAAGAACCAAGGTAACAGGAAGCTCTGCTTCGAGTTCAAGCCCGAGTGGGCCATCGTGTACCCGTGCATTCAGCCCGTTCCAGAGTGCAACGATAAATTTTACTGCACCGTCTGTGAGGCCTACCTGAGCTGCGCCAGGCACGGGGAGAAAGATATCAAGAGGCACTTGGGCACCCAGAATCACTGCAGGAGAGCGGAGAAACTCAACCCAGTCTACAGGAAAAAGGACCCAATTCAAATGGTGCTGGATACCGGAGCCACAATCAAAAAAAGGATCTGTGCATCTCTCGAGAAGGTAATGTGTATTTATTCGAAGAAGAGTAAGGAGTTCTCCTGGTAGTGTCCTCCCCCTCTCAACAAAAAAACAGATTAGCAGATCATTTCATCATCCAAAACAATAGATAATCTGGCCATTCGTCCCACTGCCATTGTGGGTGGGGTCTTGCTGTAAATAGAAAATACCTGCATTTATATAGCTCCTTTCACGACCACCAGACGTCCCAAAGCACTTTACAGTCAATGAAGTACTTTTTGAAGTGCAATCAGTGTTGTAACGTAGGGAACACGGCGGCCAATTTGCGCACAGCAAGCTCCCACACACAGCAATATGATAATGCCCAGATCATCTGTTTTTAGTGATGTTGATTGAGGGATAAATATTGGCCCCAGGACACCGGGGAGAACTCCCCTGCTCTTCTTTGAAATAGTACCATGGGATCTTTTACATTCACCTGAGAGGGCAGACGGGGCCTCGGTTTGACGTCTCATCCCTCAGTACTGAAAGAAAGAGAGAAAGACTTGCATTTATATAGCGCCTTTCACGACCACTGGACATCTCAAAGCACTTTGCAGACAATGAAGTACTTTTGGAGTGTGGTCGCTGTTGTAATGTGGTAAATGCGGCAGAAAATTTGCAAACAGCAAGCTCCCACAAACCACAACGTGATAATGACCAGATAATCTGTTGTTGTTATGTAGATTGAGGGATAAATATTGGCAAAGACACCGGGGATAACTCCCCTGCTCTTCTTTGAATAGTGCCATGGGATCTTTTACATGCACCTGAGAGAGCAGATGGGGCCTCAGTTTAACATCTCATCCAAAAGACGGCATCTCCGACAGTGCAACACTCCCTCAGTACTAACCCTCTGACAGGCTCGAGGGGCCTACTCCTGCTCCTAATTCGTATGTTCTTATGTGTGAGCTGTGAGGAGGATGCTAAGAGGCTGCAGGGTGACTTGAACAGGTTAGGTGAGTGGGCAAATGCATGGTAGATGCAGTATAATGTGGATAAATGTGAGGTTATCCACTTTGGTGGCAAAAAAAACGAAGGCAGAATATTATCTGAATGGTGACAGATTAGGAAAAGGGGAGGTGCAACGAGACCTGGGTGTCATGGTACATCAGTCATTGAAAGTTGGCATGCAGGTACAGCAGGCGGTGAAGTTCCTATGGAGTGGAGGGTAGCCAATGTAACCCCACTTTTTAAAAAAGGAGGGAGAGAGAAAACAGGGAATTATAGACCGGTCAGCCTGACATCGGTAGTGGGTAAAATGATGGAATCAATTATTAAGGATGTCATATCAGCGCATTTGGAAAGAGGTGACATGATAGGTCCAAGTCAGCATGGATTTGTGAAAGGGAAATCATGCTTGACAAATCTTCTGGAATTTTTTGAGGATGTTTCCAGTAGAGTGGACAAGGGAGAACCAGTTGATGTGGTGTATTTGGACTTTCAGAAGGCTTTCGACAAGGTCCCACACAAGAGATTAATGTGCAAAGTTAAAGCACATGGGATTGGGGGTAATGTGCTGACGTGGATTGAGAACTGGTTGGCAGACAGGAAGCAAAGAGTAGGAGTAAATGGGTACTTTTCAGAATGGCAGGCAGTGGCTAGTGGGGTACCGCAAGGTTCTGTGCTAGGACCCCAGCTGTTTACATTGTACATTAATGATTTAGACGAGGGGATTAAATGTAGTATCTCCAAATTTGCGGATGACACTAAGTTGGGTGGCAGTGTGAGCTGCGAGGAGGATGCTATGAGGCTGCAGAGTGACTTGGATAGTTTGGTGAGTAGGCAAATGCATGGCAGATGAAGTATAATGTGGATAAATGTGAGGTTATCCACTTTGGTGGTAAAAACAGAGAGACAGACTATTATCTGAATGGTGACAGATTAGGAAAAGGGGAGGTGCAACGAGACCTGGGTGTCATGGTACATCAGTCATTGAAGGTTGGCATGCAGGTACAGCAGGCGGTTAAGAAAGCAAATGACATGTTGGCCTTCATAGCGAGGGGATTTGAGTACAGGGACAGGGAGGTGTTACTACAGTTGTACAGGGCCTTGGTGAGGCCACACCTGGAGTATTGTGTACAGTTTTGGTCTCCTAACTTGAGGAAGGACATTCTTGCTATTGAGGGAGTGCAGCGAAGGTTCACCAGACTGATTCCCGGGATGGCGGGACTGACATATCAAGAAAGACTGGATCAACTGGGCTTGTATTCACTGGAGTTCAGAAGAATGAGAGGGGACCTCATAGAAACGTTTAAAATTCAGACGGGTTTAGACAGGTTAGATGCAGGAAGAATGTTCTCAATGTTGGCGAAGTCCAGAACCAGGGGTCATAGTCTAAGGATAAGAGCCATTTAGGACTGAGATGAGGAGAAACTTCTTCACCCAGAGAGTGGTGAACCTGTGGAATTCTCTACCACAGAAAGTTGTTGAGGCCAATTCACTAAATATATTCAAAAAGGAGTTAGATATAGTCCTTACTACTAGGGGGATCAAGGGGTATGGCGAGAAAGCAGGAATGGGGTACTGAGGTTGCATGTTCAGCCATGAACTCATTGAATGGCGGTGCAGGCTCGAAGGGCCGAATGGCCTACTCCTGCACCTATTTTCTATGTTTCTATGTTTGTGATACTTAAATGATCATTATACCCTGAAATTTTAATAAACATTTAAGAGATTTAAAAAATCTCCTCCCTACATTCCTCTTCACCTGCTCTTCACTTCTCCTCTTATATAGTCTCCCTTTTTCTTGCTTCACACCCTTGCCTTCTCAATCCCCTCTTTTCCTCATCTGTTCCCATTTACCCCATCCTCTCACACTAATCCATTCCCGTTCCTTCCTTTCCTTTTCCTTCTCCCTCTCTTCTCCGTTTCTATTCCGAAATGAGCTTCCGACCACAAGTTATCTCCATCACCATGACTACCTCCTTCCACCTCTGTAACATCGCCCGACACATCCCCTGCCTCAGCTCATCTGCTGCTGAAACCCGCATCCATACCTTTGTTTCATTAGAACATAAGAAATAGGAGCAGGAGTAGGCGATTTGGCCCCTCGAGCCTATTCCACTATTCAATAAGATCATGGCTGATCTGATCCTGGCCTCAAATCCACTTCCCTTCCCGTTACCCATAACCCTTGACTCCCCTATCGTTCAAAAATCTGTCATAGCCACCTTAAATATATTCAATGACCCAGCCTCCACAGCTCTCTATGGCAGAGAATTCCAAAGATTCACGACCCTCTGAGAGAAGAACTTCCTCCTCATTTCCGTTTTACATGGACGACACCTTATTCTGAAACTATGCCCCCTAGTTCTAGGTTCCCCCACAAACATCCTCTCTGCATCTACCCTGTCAAACCCCCTCAGAATCTTATAAGTTTCAATAAGATCACCTCTCATTCTTCTAAACTCCAATGAATATAGGCCCAACCTGCTCAACCTTTCTTCATAAGATAACCTTCATCTCAGGAATCAACCTCGTGAATTTTCTCTGAACTGCCTCCAATGCAAGTATTTCCCTCCTTAAATAAGGAGACCAAAACTGTACGCAGTACTTCAGGTATGATCTCACTAATGCCCTGTACAGTTGTAGCAAGACTTCCCTCCTTTTATACTCTATCTCCCTTGCAATAAAGGCCAACATTCCATTTGCCTTCCTGATTACTTGCTGTACCTGCATACTCAGTTATTGTGTTTCATGTACAAGGACCTCCAGATCCCTTTGTACCGCAGCATTTTGTAATCTCTCCCTATTTAAATAATGATCTTTTTTATTTTTCCTACCAAAGTGGATAACCTCACATTTTCCCACATTATATTCCATCTGCCAAATGTTTGCCCAATCACTTAGTCTGCAGATTCTTTGCGACCTCCTCACAATTTGCTTTCCCACCTATCTTTGTGTCATCAGCAAATTTGGCTACATTACACTCGGTCCCTACATCCAAGTTATTAATATAGATTGTAAATAGTTGAGGCCCCAGCACTGATCCCTGCGGCACCCCACTAGTTACAGTTTACCAACCTGAAAATGATTCATTTATCCCGACTCTCTGTTTTCTGTTAGTTAGCCAATCCTCTATCCTTGCTAATATATTACCCCCAACCCTGTGAGCTCTTATCTTGCGCAGTAACCTTTTATGTGACACCTTATCAAATATCTTCTGGAAATCCAAATAAACCACATCCACTGGTTCCCCTTTATCCACCCTGCCCGTTACATCCTCAAAGAACTCCAGCAAGTTTGTCAAACATGATTTCACTTTCATAAAACCTCTATACTTGACTATTCCCGGGCTCTCTTGGCCAGCCTCTCATCTTCCACCTTCCATAAACTGAAGCTTATCCAAAATTCTGTTCACATCATCATCATATCATCACCCCTGCACTCACTTACCTACATTGGCTCCTGGATAAGCAACACCACGATTTTTAAATTCTCATCCTTGTTTTCAAATCCCTCCATGGCCTCTTAGTACAGTGCCAGGAGTGGAAACCTGATGGGAGGGATCCAAACATGGCGTTCCGGAAAAGGTGGGCACAGATGTGGGAAGTGACAGCATGTTAAGAACTTTGGAGAGGAACGGGAGGCTAGAGATGGGGTGATAGTTGCAAGGATGGAGGGGTCGAGAGCTGTTTTTTTGAGGAGTTGGGGGGTTGATGGCAGATTTGAAGGGGAGGAGGATAATAGCTGAGAAGAGAGAACCGTTTACAATATCAGCTAACCAGAGGACCAGGAAGGAAAGTTGGGTGGTCAGCAGTTTGGTGAGAATAGGATCGAGGGAGCAGGAAGTGGGTCTTTTAGACAAGATGAACTCAGAGAGCACAGGAGGGGTGATAGGAGATGAACTTGAGAAAGATGCGAGTTCAGGGCTAGGGAAACATAGAAACATAAAAACATAGAAAATAGGTGCAGGAGTAGGCCATTCGGCCCTTGGACCCTGCACCACTATTCAATATGATCATGGCTGATCATGCAAATTCAGTACTCCATTCCTGCTTTCTCTCCATACCCCTTGATCCCTTTAGCTGTAAGGATCACACCTAACTCCCTTTTGAATATATCTAACAAACTGGCCTCAACAACTTTATGTGGTAGAGAATTCCACAGGTTCACAATTCTCTAAGTGAAGAAGCTTCTCCTCAGCTTCGTTCTAAATGGCTTACTCCTGATCCTTAGAAAGTGTCAACTTTAGAGGAGGTTTGACACACTGGGCTAGGTGAAGGGAGAGAAGCAGCAGAGGCAGCTGAACGGATGGTCTCAATCTTAGTGACAAAGAAGTCCATGAGCTCCTCGCACTTATTGTTGGAGGTGAGGGTGGAGGAGACAGGGGAGAAGCGTTTAAGAAGACAGTTTGTGGTGAAGAAAAGGAGTTTAGGGTTATCTTTACATTCCAGGAGGATTCTGGAATAGTGAGCAGTTTTGGCAAGAGCAGGACACGATAATGCTTTGTGTGGTCCAGCCAGATCTAGTGATGAATAGTTAAACCAGTTGTCCGGCATAGGCATTCAAGTCTGCTTCTCTTGGACTTAAGGGAGTGAAGAGGAGGACCATACCAGTGGGAATGGCCAAGGTGAGAGAAAGTAATGGATGTAATGGGGACAAGGACATCAAAGTTGGAGGTGAAGAGATCGGTAGCTGCAGGAATGTTGTGATGAATGGAGGGCCAAAGTCTAGACAGTTGGGATTTCGCAAGTGAATTTGGAGAGAGCTTCCCTCCCCTTGGTACATATAGGGCTCTAAAGAAGAAAGACTTGCATTTATAAAGTCACACTTTAACGGTTATGTATGTAAACATTTTATGTGTAAGACTTGTCACCAACTGATGGAGGCCCAAGGGTCACCTGCACACCTCGTGCAAGGGAGTATAAAAGGTTGTCTGCCATGCTGCTTAGGCACTCTGGAGTTGTATTGAAGAGACTAAGGTCACATCAGTTTGAGCTCACAGTACTCAGTCTTGTGGAGTTCTTCCACACTTAACAATTGGCGACGAGTAACAGATTATGAACTTTCACGCGGTCATGGCTGCCGTTGGTATTTTAGAGAGACTTGTAGAGGGTGATGATTGGGAAGCCTTCATTGAACGTCTCGACCAGTACTTCGTGGCCAACGAGCTGGATGGGGACGATAAAGCTATCAAGCGATCAAGCGCAGGGCGTGTGTGGGTCCACAATATATGGCCTCATCAAGAATCTGCTAGCACCGGAGAAACCAGTGGAGAAGACATATACAGAGTTGTGTATGTTGGTTCGGAACCATCTCAAGCCGAAGGAGAGCGTCTTAATGGCCAGGTATCGCTTCTACACACACCACCGCTCCGAGGGCCAGGACCTGGCGAGTTATGTCGCCGACCTGAGACGCCTTGCGGGAACTTGCGGAGTTGCTGGATTTTTGGGGGAAATGCTGCGGGACTTTTTTGTGCTTGGCATCGGCCACCGAGGTCATTCTTCGCAAGCTACTGTCCACCGAATCTCTAGACCTGAGCAAGGCCATCACGATAGCCCAGGCATTCATATCCATGAGCGATAATACCAGACAGATATCTTCCCAGCATCAAAGCTCACCGGCAAGTACTGTGCATAAAATAACGTCACTCGCAGGCAGAACTGCAGCCTCAAAATCTAGGATGACTCAGAGTCCGCCATCAGGCGAGAATGCAAATCCATCAGCACCATGTTGGTGCTGCGGAGGTGATCATTGAGCCCATCAATCTCGATTGAAGCACTACGTGTGCAAAGGCAGTCGGAGAGGCGGGAGTCCGGGGCAGCATCGGAGGCCTATAAAAAGGCCCAGCGGGGGATCGAGGAGGCAGTCGGAGAGGCGGGAGTCCGGGGTAGCGTCAGAAGCCAGCTGGTGCAGCTGCAGGGGCAGAAGGTATACAAAGAAGTAGAAAGAAATCGAAAGGTGACGTCACAGCCAAGGAGGTAAGTGATTGGCTGGTGATTGGTGAGTAGTTTTACTTTTTCTTTTTCTTTATCAGTAGGTAACCTTTAGCATTGTTGTTGCCCAATTAAGTTAATCTAAGGGTTAAGTCATGGCAGGAGAGCTTGGACATGTGTCATGCTGCTCCTGTGCTATGTGGGAAGTCAGGGACGCTTCCAGTGTCCCTGACGACTACATGGGCGGGAAGTGTATCCGCCTGCAGCTCCTGACGGACCGCATTGCGGCACTGGAGCTGCGGGTGGATTCACTCTGGAGCATGCGCGATGCTGAGGATGTCGTGAATAGCACGTTTAATGAGTTGGTCTTACCGCAGGTAAAGACAGATAGTGAATGGATGACCAACAGGAAGAGCAGTGGAAGGAAGGTAGTGCAGAGGTCCCCTGCGGTCATCCCCTTCCAAAACAGATACACCGCTTTGAGTATTGTTGGGGGGGGATGACTCATCAGGGGAGAGAACAGCAGCAGCCAAGTCCATGGCACCATGGCTGGCTCTGCTGCACAGGAGGGCAGGAAAAAGTGTGGGAGAGCTATAGTGGTAGAAGAGTCTATTGTAAGGGGAATAGATTGACGTTTCTGCGGCCGCAATCGAGCCTCCAGGATGGTATGTTGCCTCCCTGGTGCAAGGGTTAAGGATGTCTCGGAGCAGTTGCAGGACATTTTGAAGGGGTGGGTGAACAGCCAGTTGTCGTGGTGCATATAGGTACCAACGATATAGGTAAAAAACGGGATGAGGTCCTACAAGCTGAATTTAGGGAGCTAGGAGTTAAATTAAAAAGTAGGACCTCAAAGGTAGTAATCTTAGGATTGCTACCAGTGCCACGTGCTAGTCAGAGTAGGAATCGCAGGATAGCTCAGATGAATACATGGCTTGAGGAGTGGTGCAGAAGGCAGGGATTCAAATTCCTGGAACATTGGAACCGGTTCTGGGGGAGGTGGGATCAGTACAAACTGGACGATCTGCACCTGGGCAGGACCGGAACCAATGTCCTCGGGGGAATGTTTGCTAGTGCTGTCGGGGAGGGGTTAAACTAATATGGCAGGGGGATGGGAACCTATGCAGGGAGAGAGAGGGAAGTCATCATCATAGGCAGTCCCTCGGGATCGAGGAAGACTTGCTTCCACTCTTAGCATGAGTTCTTAGGTGGCTGTACAGTCCAATACGAGAATCACAGTTTCTGTCACAGGTGGAACAGATAGTCCTTGAGGGAAAGGGTGGGCAGGGAGCTTGGTTTGCTGCACGCTCCTTCCGCTGCCTGCGCTTGATTTCTGCATGCTCTCAGCGACGATACTCGAGGAGCTCAACGACCTCCTAAATGCACTTCCTCCACTTAGGGCGGTCTATGGCCAAGGACTCCCAGTTGTCAGTGGGGATGTCGCACTTTATCAGGGAGGCTTTGAGGGTGTCCTTGTAATGTTTCCTTTGCCCGCCTTTGGCTCGTTTGCAGTGGACGAGTTCCGAGTAGAGCGCTTGCTTTGGAAGTCTCGTGTCTGCCATGCGAACTATGTGGCCTGCCCAGCAGAACTGATCAAGTATGGTCAGTGCTTCAATGCTGGAGATGTTGGCCTGGAAGAGGACGCTAATGTTTGTGCGTCTGTCCTCCCAGGGGATTTTCAGGATCTTGCGGAGACATCACTGGTGGTATTTCTCCAGCGACTTCAGGTGTCTACTGTACATGGTCCACGTCTCTGAGCCATACAGGAGGGCGGGTATTACTACGGCCCTGTAGACCATGAGCTTGGTGACAGTTTTGAGGGACTGATCTTCAAATACTCTTTTCCTCCAGCGGCTGAAGGCTGCACTGGCGCGCTGGAGGCGGTGTTGGATCTCATCATCAATGCCTGCTCGTTGATAGGAGGCTCCCGAGAGAGGGGAAGTGGTCCACGTTGTCTAGGGCTACGCCGTGGATCTTGATGTTTGGGGGGCAATGCTGTGCAGCGAGGACAGGCTGGTGTAGGACCTTTGTCTTACTAATGTTTAGCGTACGGCCTATGCTTTCATACGCCTCGGTAAATACATCGACTATGTCCTGGAGTTCAGCCTTTGTGTGTGCACAGACGCAGGCATCGTCCGCGTACTGTAGCTCGACGACAAAGGTTGGAGTGGTCTTGGACCTGGCCTGGAGACGGCGAAGGTTGAACAGCTTCCCACTGGTTCTGTAGTTTAGCTCCACTCTAGCGGGAAGCTTATCAACTGTGAGGTGGAGCATGGCAGCGAGGAAGATTGAGAAGAGTGTTGGGGCAATTACGCAGCCCTGCTTGACCCCAGTCCGGACATGAATTGGGTCTGTGATGGATCTGATGGTAAGGATCACAGTTGCATGTCATCGTGGAGCAGGCGGAGTATGGTGACGTACTTTTGGGGGCATCTGAAACGGAGGAGGACGCTCCATAGACCCTTGCAGTTGACAGTGTCAAAGGCTTTTATAAGGTCGAAGAAGGCCATGAATAAGGAATGGCGCTGTTCCCTGCATTTTTCCTGCAGCTATCGCGCTGCAAAAATCATGTCCGTTGTACCCCGCAGGGGAAGAAATCCACACTGCGACTCTGGGAGGAGCTCCTTGGTCACGGGGAGAAGACGATTGAGGAGGACTCTAGCGACGACTTTCCCAGTGGTTGATAGCAGGGAGATTCCTCTGTAGTTGCCGCAGTCGGACTTGTCTCCTTTTCTAAAGATGGTCACAATCACTGCATCTAAGATCTCCCATCAAGCTCTCCTCCCTCCAGATGAGAGAGATGAGGTTGTGTATTCGCGCCAGTAGTGGAAGTAGAATGGGGGCAGAAGCAAAAGATAGAAAGAAGAAAAGTAAAAGTGAAGGGCAGAGAAACCCAAGGCAAAAATCAAAAAGTGCCACATTGCAGCAAAATTCTAAAAGGGGCAAAGTGTGTTAAAAAGACAAGCCTGAAAGCTCTGTGCCTCACTGCAAGGAGTATTCATAATAAGGTGGACGAATTAACTGCACAGGCAGCAATTAATGAATATAATATAATTGGCATCACAGAGACATGGCTCCAGGGTGACCAAGGCTGGGAACTCAACATGCAGGGGTATTCAACATTCAGGAAGGATAGACAGAAAGGAAAAGGAGGTGGAGTAGCATTGCTGGTTAAAGAGGAAATGAACGCAATAGTAAGGAAGGACATTAGCTTGGATGATGTGGAATCGGTATGGGTGGAGCTGCGGAACACCAAAGGACAGAAAACACTAGTGGGAGTTGTGTACAGACCACCAAATAGTAGTAGTGAGGTGGGGTACAGCATCAAACAAGAAATTAGGGATGCATGCAATAAAGGTACAGCAGTCATCATGGGCAACATTAATCTACATATAGATTGGGCTAACCAAACAGGTAGCAATACGGTGAAGGAGGATTTCCTGGAGTGTATCAGGGATGATTTTCTAGACCAATATGTCGAGGAACCAACTAGAGGGCTGGCCATCCTAGACTGGGTAAGGTGTAATGAGAAAGGAATAATTAGCAATCTTGTTGTGCGAGGCCCCTTGGGGAAGAGTGACCATAACATGGTAGAATTCTTTATTAAGATGGAGAGTGACACAGTTAATTCAGAGACTAGGGTCCTGAACTTGAGGAAAAGTAACTTCGATGGTATGAGACGTGAATTGGCTAGAATAGACTGGCAAATGATACTTAAAGGGTTGACGGTGGATAGGCAATGGCAAACATTTAAAGATCACGTGGATGAACTTCAACAATTCTACATCCCTATCTGGAGTAAAAATAAAACGGAGAAGGTGGCTCAACCATGGCTAACAAGAGAAATTAAGGATAGTGTTAAATCCAAGGAAGGGGCATATAAATTGTCCAGAAAAAGCAGCAAATCTGAGGACTGGGAGAAATTTAGAATTCAGCAGAGGAGGACAAATGGTTTAATTAGGAGGGGGAAAATAGAGTATGAGAGGAAACTTGCCGGGAACATAAAAACTGACTGCAAAAACTTCTATAGATACGTGAAGAGGAAAAGATTAGTGAAGACAAATGTAGGTCCCTTGCAGTCAGATTCAGCTGAATTTTTAATGGGGAACAAAGAAATGGCAGACCAGTTGAACAAATACTTTGGTTCTGTCTTCTCGAAGCAAGACACAAATAACCTTCCGGAAGTACTAGGGGACCGGGGGTCTAGTGAGAAGGAGGAACTGAAGGATATCCTTATTAAGCAGGAAATTGTGTTCGGGAAATTGATGGGATTGAAGGCTGATAAATCCCTGGGGCCTGATAGTCTGCATCCCAGAGTGTTTAAGGAAGTGGCCCTAGAAATAGTGGATGCATTGGGGATCATTTTCCAACAGTCTATCGACTCTGGATCAGTTCCTATGGACTGGAGGGTAGCTAATGTAACACCACTTTTTAAAAAAGGAGGGAAAGAGAAAACGGGTAATTACAGACCGGTTAGCCTGACATTGGTAGTAGGAAAATGTTGGAATCAATTATTAAAGATGAAATAACAGCGCATTTGGAAAGTAGTGACAGGATCGGTCCAAGTCAACATGGATTTATGAAAGGGAAATCATGCTTGACAAATCTTCTAGAATTTTTTGAGGATGTAACTAGTAGAGTGGACAAGGGAGAACCAGTGGATGTGGTGTATTTGGACTTTCAAAAGGCTTTTGACAAGGTCCCACACAAGGGATTGGTGTGCAAATTTAAGCACATGGTATTGGGGGTAATGTACTGACTCGTTGATAGAGAACTCGTTGGCAGACAGGAAGCAGAGAGTCGGGATAAACGGCAGGCAGTGACTAGTGGGGTGCCGCAGGGCTCAGTGCTGGGACCCCAGCTATTTGCAATATACATTAATGATTTGGATGAGGGAATTGAGTGTAATATCTCCAAGTTTGCAGATGACTCTAAACTGGGTGGCAGTGTGAGCTGTGAGGAGGACGCTAAGAGGCTGCAGGGGGACTTGGACAGCTTAGGAGAGTGGGCAAATGCAGGGCAGATGCAATATAATGTGGATAAATGTGAGGTTATCCACTTTGGGAGCAAAAACACAAAGGCAGATTATTATCTGAATGACGGCAGATTAGGAAAAGGGGAAGTGCAACGAGATCTGGGTGTCATGGTATATCAGTCATTGAAAGTTGGCATGCAGGTTGATAGAGAATTCAAACAGGCTGCATTTAGACAGGCTGTGAAAAAACACAGGCCACATTGCATTAAGTCATCAATCAACTTGACATTTTCGGACCTTGGGTAGCGAGCCAATTAAAACGTTAAAAGACTTTCAATTGAGCCAATAAGGTCAAAGAAGGCGAGTTCTTTTCTGTAAATTGATCCAGGTATAAATACAGCCATTTTGACCATGTGGTTTCAGGAAGACAAAGAAACTGGCAATCAGCCAGCAACTTGTTACTCTCTGCCAAGATTAAAAAGTTAAAACTACCATCGGAGTTCGTATTTCATTGGAAATTAAGAGATCTAACACAGGTACAGCAGGCGGTGAAGAAGGCAAATGGTATGTTGGCCTTCATAGCTAGGGGGTTTGAGTATAGGAGCAGGGAGGTCTTACTGCAGTTGTACAGGGCCTTGGTGAGGCCTCATCTGGAATATTGTGTTCAGTTTTGGTCTCCTAATCTGAGGAAGGACATTCTTGCTATTGAGGGAGTGCAGCGAAGGTTCACCAGACTGATTCCATAAATGGCTGGACTGACATATGAGGAGAGACTGGATCGACTGAGACTTCATTCACTGGAGTTTAGAAGGATGAGTGGTGTTGTGTATGGAGAAAGAGTCAGACTGAACACTGTGAGCTCAAAGTAACGTGTGACCTTAGTCTTTTATTGCAGGTCTCCAGAGTGCCTCTCCAGCCTGTGAAGCCTCATTAAATACCTGTGCTCTCAAGGGATTATGGGATCACTTGGGACTCCAGGGGATGAGCCCTCTGGTGGCTGTACAGAGTAAATACAAGCCCACATATATAACAACACTCCCCCTCCAAAGTCAATAGTGTAAATATTTACAATGTGCCCTGGTTTATCATCTCAGTGTGAAAGCTGATGTTGTTGAGTCATTTGTTGGGCCCTCACTGGGCTGCTGTGCAGCTGGCCTTGCTGGGCTGCCTGGTGTGTTCGGCCCTGCAGGGCTGCTGTGGATGATGGGTTCTGCTTCGTGGTCAACCGTGGTGCCGGTTGCCACTGGTATGTATGCTGGAGGATCAAAAAAGGTAGGGTCCAAGGTGGGTTGCTCAGGATAGTCCGTGAATCTGAGTTTGATTTGGTCCAAGTGTTTCTGGTGAATGAGGCCATTTGAAAGTTTGACCCGAAACACCCTGCTTCCCTCTTTGGCCAAGACAGTGCCGGGAAGCCACTTGGGACCTTGTCCATAATTTAAAACAAATACAGGATCATTGATTTCAATCTCGCTTAACACATTGCGCTATCATGGTGTGCACTTTGTTGAAGCCGCCTGCTCTCTACCTGTTCATGTAGATTAGGGTGAACAAACGAGAGCCTTGTCTTAAGTGCTCTTTTCATGAGCAGTTCAGCAGGTGGGATCCCAGTGGGGTCTCGTGCGGTAGCTAAGCAGGACTCGGGATAGGCGAGCCTGCAGTGAGCCTTCAGTTATCCTCGTCAAGCCTTGCTTGATGGTTTGCACTGCTCTCTCTGCCTGACCATTGGACGCTGGTTTAAATGGGGCAGATGTGACATGTTTGATCCCGTTACGGGTCATGAATTCTTTGAACTCAGCACTGGTTAAACATGACCCGTTGTCGTTCACCAGGACATCGGGTAAGCCGTGTGTGGCAAACATGGCCCGCAGGCTTTCAGTAGTGGCAGCATACGCGCTAGCCGACATTTTCTCACATTCAATCCACTTGGAGTACGCGTCTACAACCACAAGGAACATCTTACCCAAGAAAGGGCCTGCATAGTCGACGTGTACCCTAGATCACGGTTTGGAGGGCCAAGACCATAAACTTAGCGGCGCATCCCTGGGGTACATTGCTTAACTGCGAGCATGTATTACATCTGTGAACGCAGGACTCTAATTCCGCATCGGGCCACCACACGTGGGATCTGGCTATCGCTTTCATCATTACGATGCCTGGATGGGTACCTTGGCGGTCATTGATGAAGGTGTCTCTGCCCTTCTTGGGGACCACTACTCGATTGCCCCACGGAAGGCAATCTGCCTGTATAGACATTTCATCTTTGCACCGCTGGAACGGCTTTATCTCTTCCTGCATTTCCACTGGGACACTGGACCAGCTCCCGTGAAGCACACAGCTTTTGACTAGAGATAATAAGGGGTCCTGGCTTGTCCAGGTTTTGATCTGCCGGCTGATTGCTCACTCTCAAATGCTTCCATAACCATGGCTAGATCTGCGGGCTGCGCCATTTCCACCCCCATAGTGGGCAATGGCAGCCTACTGAGAGCAACAGAACTGTTTTCTGTGCCTGGCCTGTGGCGGATGGCATAGTTGTAGGCGGACAACATGAGCGCCCATCTCTGGATGCGGGCCGATGCGTTGGTATTTATCCCTTTACTCTCGGAAAACAGGGATAATGGCTTATGGTTAGTTTCCAATTTGAATTTTAGCCTAAACAGGTATTGATGCATTTTCTTTACTCCATAGATACACGTTAACGCTTCTTTTTCAATCATGCTGTAGGCTCTCTCAGCCTTAGACAGACTCCTGGATGCATAAGCAACCGGTTGCAGTTTCCCGAAATCATTAGCTTGTTGCAATACACACCCGATGCCATATGACGACACATCACATGCTAGTACCAAACACTTACATGGATCATACAACACAAGCAATTTGTTTGAGCATAACAATTTTCTCGCTTTTACAAAGGCATTTTCTTGGCTTGTGCCCCAAACCCATTCACCCCCTTTTCATAGTAAGACGTGTAGTGGTTCTAGCAGTGTGCTGAGATCCGGTAAGAAGTTACCAAAGTAGTTCAAGAGTCCCAGAAATGAACGCAGCTCCGTCACGTTCTGTGGCCTCGGTACGTTCTCGGTTGCCTCCGTCTTCGCGTTGGTGGGCCTAATGCCGTCTGCCGCAATCCTCCTTCCCAAGAACTCCACTTCAGGCACCAGGAAAACGCATTTTGAGCATTTTAACCTGAGCCCCACGCAGTTGAGTCGACTAAGAACCTCCTCCAGGTTGGGCAGGTGCTCGACTGTGTTCTGACCTGTGACCAAGATGTCGTCCTGGAAGACCATGGTGTGCGGGACTGACTTCAGTAAACTTTCCATGTTTCTCTGGAATATCGCCGCTGAAGACCAGATTCCAAACGGGCATCTGTTATAAACAAAAAGACCTTTGTGCGTGTTGATGCAGGTGAGTGCTTTGATGATTCCTCCAGTTTGATGCGTCATGTAGGCTGAAGTCAGATCCAGCTTCGTGAACATCTTTCCTCCTGCCAGCGTTGCAAGGAGGTCGTCGGCCTTTGGTAGTGGGTATTGGTCCTGCAGAGACAAATGATTGATAGTTACTTTGTAATCACCACAGATTCTGACGGTGACATCTCCCTTGAGGACTGGGACAATAGGACTGGCATACTCGCTGAACTCAATCAGTGAAATGATGCCCTCTCATTGCAGCCGGTCTGGCTCAATCTCTACCTTTTCTCTCATCATGTACAGTACTGCTCTCGCCTTGTGATGGATGGGTCGCGCCCCCGGAATTAGGTGGCTCTGCACTTTTGCTCCTTGGAATTTCCCGATGCCTGGTTCGAACAGTGAAGGAAATTTGTTTAAGACCTGGGCACACAAAGTGTCGTCAGCGGGCGATAGCGCTCGGACGCCATCCCAGTTCCAGCGTATCTTTCCCATTCAGCTCCTGCCGAGCAGCGTGGGATCATCGCCCGGTACCATCCAGAGTGGTAGCTTGTGCACCGTTCCATCGTAGGAGACCTTTACGGTAGCGCTGCCGATTACAGGATTCAGTTCTTTCGTGTAAGTTCTTAGTTTTGTGCGAACTGGAGTTAAGACTGGCCTTGAGGCCTTGTTGCACCACAACCTTTCAAAAGTCTTTTTGCCGATGATGGACTGGCTCACACCCGTGTCCAGCTCTATTGACACCGGGAGTCCATTTAGTTCAACATTCAGCATTATCGGGGGACAATTCGTGGTGAATGTGTGCACCCCATGTACCTCTTCCTCCTCTATCTGAGGCTCTGGTTCGTTATGATCCTCCATGGATCTGTCCTCCTCTGCACCATGGTGGTTTGCAGGTTTAACAGGCTTAGCAGCTCGCCTGCACACTCGTTGGAGGTGTCTCATTGTTCCACAGCCCTTGCAAACGTACTCTTTGAATCCGCATGAAAGGAAACGATGATCACCCCCGCAGCACCAACAAGGTGTTAATGGCCTTGCATTCATCACCCATGATGGTGGACTCTGAGTCATCTGCGGACGTGCAGCTGCAGGTATGTGTGACCTGCCCTGTACGTTACGATTCTAAAACAACATCACTTTGTTCACAGTACTTGGAGCAGCACTTGTGTGCTGAGAGATTTGCTTCATATTGTCACTGATAGCAATGAATGCCTGGGCTATCGCTGTGGCCTTACTCAAGGTTGGCGTTTCTATCGTCAAAAGTTTGCGAAGTATGGTTTTGTGGCCAATGCCAAGTACGAAAAAGTCTCTGAGCATGTGCTCCAAATGTCCTTCAAATTCGCAATGTCCTGCAAGGCATCTTAGCTCAACAACATAACTCGCCACTTCCTGGCCTTCAGATCTTTTGTAGGTGTTGAACCGATACCTTGCCATCAGAACGCTTTCCTTCGGGTTCAAATGCTCTCGGACCAGTGTGCACAAATTGTCGTACGATTTCTCTGTGAGTTTCGCTGGAGTGAGCAGATTCTTCATGAGGCCATAAGTTGGTGCCCCACAGACGATGAGGCAGCGCTCTCTTCCCCATCTAGCTCGTTGACCACGAAGTATTGGTCGAGTTGCTCCACAAAAGTTTCCCAATCATCTCCCTCCGAGGATTTATCCAGGATGCCCACTGTTCTCTGCATCTTGGGGTACGCTATCTGTATCTCGTCGCCAGCTGTTGTGTATGGAGAAAGAATCAGACTGAACACTGTGAGCTCAAAGTAAAGTGTGACCTTCGTCTTTTATTGCAGGTCTCCAGAGTGCCTCTCCAACTTGTGAAGCCTCCTTAAATACCTGTGCTCTCAAGGGATTATGGAATCTCTTGGGACTCCAGGGGATGAGCTCTCTGGTGGCTGTACAGAGTAAACACAAGTCCACATATATAACAAGAGAGGATCTCATACAAACATATAAAATTCTGACGGGACCGGACAGGTTAGATGCAGGAAGAATGTTCCCGATGTTGGGGAAGTCCAGAACCAGGGGATACAGTCTAAGGATAAGTGGTAAGCCATTTAGGACTGAGATGAGGAGAAACTTCTTTACTCAGAGAGTTGTTAACCTGTGGAATTCCCTACCGCAGAGAGTTGTTGATGCCAGTTCATTGGATACATTCAAGAGGGAGTTAGATATGGTCCTTAAAGGGATCAAGGGGTATGGAGAGAAAGCAGGAAAGGAGTACTGAGGTGAATGACCAGCCTTGATCTTATTGAATGGTGGTGCAGGCTCGAAGAGCTGAATGGCTTACTCCTGCACCTATTTTCTATGTTTCTATGTTTCTATGAAACAATGGGGCACCTCCAGCGAATGTGCAAAATCGGCAGAGGATGATCGATCCGGCGCAGATCACGCAGAACAAACAAGAGAGGCAACTCAACCCGAGGAAGAAGTGTATGGGGTACACACCTTCACCACCAAGAGCCCTCCTATCATGCTGAAAGTCAAATTGAACGGTATTCCGGTATCAATGGAGTTGGATACTGGGGCGAGTCAGTCAATTATGAGCCAGAAGGCTTTTGAGAATTTGTGGAGCAACCAGGCACAAAGGCCCAAACTGAGCCCGATTCAAACAAAGCTGCGCACCTACACCAACGAGCTCATACCAGTCATTGGCAATGCGGCAGTTCAGTTATCGTACGATGGAACTGTGTATGATTTATCACTGTGGATTGTACCAGGCGATGGCCCAACGCTATTTGGCAGAAGCTGGCTGGGAAAGATTCGATGGAACTGGGATGACATCAAAGCACTATCTTCAGTGGATGCCTCGTGCACCCAAGTGCTGAGCAAGTTTCCGTTGCTATTTGAACCAGACATCGGCAACTTCACAGGCGCCACGGTGCAGATCCATCTAGTCCCCAATGCAAGGCCTGTTCATCACAAGGCTTGAGCGGTTCTATATATGATGAGGGAGAAAGTCGAGATCGAACTGGACAGACTTCAACGTGAAGGAATCATATCGCCAGTCGAGTTCAACAAGTGAGCCAGTCTGATTGTTCCGGTGTTGAAAAGCGATGGCACGGTCAGAATCTGCGGAGACTACAAGGTAACGATCAACAGAGTCTCATTACAGGACCAGTACCCGCTACCCAAGGCGGATGACCTGTTCGCAACGTGAGCGGGGGGGGCGGTGGCGGGGAGGTCGTTCACCAAGTTGGACCTAACCTCAGCCTACATGACACAGGAGCTGGCTGAATCTTCGAAAAGACTGACGTGCATCAACGCGCACAAAGGACTGTTTATATACCACAGGAGCCCTTTTGGGATTCACTCAGCTGCGGCCATCTTCCAGAGGAACATGGAGAGTCTGCTGAAATCGGTTCCGCACACCGTTCTGTTTCATGACGACATCCTGATCACCGGTCGTGACACCACCGAACATCTGAAGAGGTTCTAAGTCGACTAGACAGAGTGGGACTCAGGCTGAAATGCTCCAAGTGTGTTTTCCTGGCGCCAGAGGTCGAATTTTTGGGGAGAATGATTGCGGCAGACGGCATCAGAGCCAAGGACTGAAAGACAGAGGGCATCAAGAATGCATCCAGACCACAGAATTTGATGGAGCTGCGTTCGTTCCATCCTCAACTATTTTGGTAACTTTCTACCCAGTTAAGCACTTTACTGGAACCGTTGCACATGTTGCTACATAAGAGTGACTGGGTTTGGGGTAAATCTCAAGAGACAGCCTTTGAGAAGGCTAGAAACCTACTTTGTTCTAATAAGTTACTTGTACTGTATGACCCGTGTAGACGATTAGTGCTAGCTTGTGATGCATCTTCGTACGGGGTCGGCTGTGTGTTACAGCAAACCAATGTATCGGGCAAACTTCAACCGGTTGCATACGCGTCTAGAAGTCTGTCTAAGGCTGAAAGAGCCTACACTATGGTCGAGAAAGAGGTGTTAGCATGCGTATATGGGGTTAAGAAAATGCACAAATACGTATTTGGACTTCGGTTTGAGCTTGAAACTGACCACAAGCCGCTCATTTCGCTGTTTTCAGAAAGCAAAGGTATAAACACCAATGCTTCATCCTGCATCCAAAGATGGGCACTAACATTGTCCGCCTATGACTATGTTATCCGCTACAGACCAGGCACGGAGAACTGTGCTGATGTCCTCAGTCGGCTACCATTGCCCACTACCGGGGTGGAAATGGTGCAGCCCGCAGACTTGTTTCTGGTCATGGATACGTTTGAGAGCGAGGGGTCACCCGTCACTGCTCGCCAGATCAGGACCTGGACCAGCCAGGATCCTGTGCTATCACTTGTAAAAAGTTGCGTCATCAATGGGAGATGCAAGATGAAATTAAGCCGTTTTACCGCCGCAAAGATGAAATGTCCATCCAGTCGGATTGTCTCTTATGGGGTAATCGCGTGGTTTTGCCAAAAAAAGGCAGGGAAACATTTATACGCGACCTACACAGTACCCACCCAGGCATAGTCATGATGAAGGCTATAGCCAGGTCGCATGTTTGGTGGCCCGGCATTGACTCGGACTTTGAGTCATGCATACACCAGTGCAACACGTGCTCACAACTGAGCAATACACCAAGGGAGGCTCCATTGAGTCTGTGGCCATGGCCCTCCAAAACGTGGTCTAGGATCCACATAGATTTTGCTGGCCCTTTTCTCGGAAAGATGTTTTTAGTTGTAGTGGATGCTTACTCTAAATGGATTGAATGCGTAATCATATCATCCAGCACTTCCACTGCCACCCATGGCTTGCCCGACATCCATGTCAGTGACAATGGACCGCATTTCACCAGCTCGGAATTCAACGTGTTTATGACCCGCAATGGCATCAAGCATGTCAGGTCTGCCCCGTTTAAGCCCGCATCCAACAGTCAAGCGGAACGGGCAGTCCAAACTATTATGTATGAATAAAGAGTCTGACTGTATACTGTGAGCTCAAGGTAATTGTGAACTTAGTCTTTTATTGCTCTCCAGCCTGTAAGGCCTCCTTAAGTACCTGTGCTCCCAAGGGATTGTGTGATCCCTTGGGAGCACAGGTACCAGACAAGGTATATACAGGTTTACATATATAACACAAACTATCAAGCAGAGTTTGAAACGCGTGACGGAAGGTTCCTTGCAGACCCGCTTATCTCGGGTACTGCTCAGCTACCGGACGCGACCCCACTCGCTCACTGGGGTTCCCCTTGCAGAATTGTTAATGGCAAGAGCACTCAAAACCAGTCTCTCCCCAGCCCACCCGGATCTAAATGATCATGTGGAAACCCGGCGTCACCGGCAAAACATGTACCACGATCGCGCGACTGTATCGCGTGACATTGATGTTAACGGCCCTGTGTTTGTCCTGAATTACGGTCAAGGTCCTAAATGGGTTGCTGGCAATGTCTTGGCCAAGGAGGGGAATAGAGTGTTTATAGTCAAACTATTGAGTGGACAAACGTGCAGAAAGCATTTGGATCAGACCAAACTGCGGTTCACCGACAACCAAGAACAACCTGAAGAGGACATCACCATCGTCGATCCACCAACACACACCAAACCAGCAATCGACCTCGCTGTCAATCAAGAGGATGAACCCACCATTCCCAACAGTCCTGAGAGACCAGCTGCGCCGCAGTGCAGCAATGGTCCGACCAACTCACCCATGCACTCCCTCAGTACCGCACCTCCGACAGTGCTGCACTCCCTCAGTACCGCACCTCCGACAGTGCGGCTCTCCCTCAGTACTGCCCCTGCGACAGTGCTGCACTCCCTCAGTACCGCACCTCCGACAGTGCGGCTCTCCCTCAGTACCGCACCTCCGACAGTGCGGCTCTCCCTCAGTACTGCCCCTCCGACAGTGCGGCTCTCCCTCAGTACTGCCCCTCCGACAGTGCGGCGCTCCCTCAGTACTGCCCCTCCCACAGTGCGGCTCTCCCTCAGTACTGCCCCTCCGACAGTGCGGTGCTCCCTCAGTACTGCCCCTCCGACAGTGCGGTGCTCCCTCAGTACTGCCCCTCCGACAGTGCAGTGCTCCCTCAGCACTGCCCCTCTGACAGTGCGGCGCTCCCTCAGTACTGCCCTTCCGACATTGCGGCGCTCCCTCAGTACCGCCCCTCTGACATTGCGGCACTCCCTCAGTGCTGCACCTCCGACCTTGCGGCACTCCCTCAGTATTGCGCTCCCTCAGTACTTCCCCTGCGACAGTGCGGCACTCCCTCAGTACTTCCCCTCCGACAGTGCGGCACTCCCTCAGTACTTCCCCTCCGACAGTGCGGCACTCCCTCAGTACTGCCCCTCCGACAGTGCGGAGCTCCCTCAGTTCTGCCCCTCCGACAGTGCGGCACTCCCTCAGTACTGCCCCTCCGACAGTGCGGTACTCCCTCAGTACTGCCCCTCCGACAGTGCGGGGCTCCCTCAGTACTGCCCCTCCGACAGTGCGGAGCTCCCTCAGTACTGCCTCTCCGACAGTGCGGCACTCCCTCAGTACTGCCCCTCCGACAGTGCGGCGCTCCCTCAGTACTGCCCCTCCGACAGTGCGGCGCTCCCTCAGTACTGCCCCTCCGACAGTGCGGCGCTCCCTCAGTACTGCCCCTCCGACAGTACGGCGCTCCCTCAGTACTGCCCCTCCGACAGTGCAGCGCTCCCTCAGTACTGCCCCTCCGACAGTGCAGCGCTCCCTCAGTACTGCCCCCGGGGCTTTACTTGTTCTGATTAACAGACACGATCCATAAAGTTTGAACCCCACCTTTGCTGCTGTCTCTCTCGGATGCTGATGAACCCTCTTGGATTTTGTATAAACGATTGAATTTAGCCTTAATTGTGACTTTTAATCCTGCACCGGGCCGCTGTCAATGGTGGTAACTATGGCAACCGCAACGGGGCGGGAGACGCGGACAGTACCGCTCTCGTCTTTCACTCCCGGCGGCAGTGGACTACAACTCCCGCCATGCTCCACGCGGGGATCCCTTTGCTTTACAACAGTTCTGAGCGCAAAGGCCTCTGGGGATTGTAATCTCGTGATCCGCGCCCTCCCGCTCCTCCTCTCTCATTGGCTGATTCGCAGGACACCGTTGCCAACGGCCGGCAGGCGCGCGGCTGTCCTTAGGCCCCGCCCCTCCCGTCTATGACGGAGCGAGGACAGGGCGGTCTGCCATTGGCTGGTCGGCGGCTGCCCATCGAGCAGACAAGATGGCGGCGCGGGGCGGGAAGAACGGCTTTCTCTCTCAAGTAAGGCGGCGCCACGCTCTTTGTGGCACCGGGCTCGGTCGCTGACGAAAGATGCAGTCGGGTTTTTTTTGGGGGGGGTGGGAGAGATTTCCTTGTCGGTAAACGTCGAGTGTGGCGAGAAAGGTGGACCCGCGGCCGCTTGCGGTGGCGGAGGCTGAGGCCTGCGCGTCAATGCGGAGCTTCGGGAGCCCGTCCGGCCCCGCCACAGCTGCTGAGGGAGGTTAGACTCCTCGGGGAGACCCGCGGTCACATCCAGCCCGGAGACTGATGAGATCCAAGTCAGAGCATCTGCGGGCAATGGCTGGTGGTTCAGAGGGCAGCTCTCTCTCTCTGTCGCGCCTCTGAGTGAGAGGGTGGTGGCTTCAAGTCCCACTCCAGAGACTCGAGCACAAAGCTCGAGGCTGACCCTCTCAGTGGCTTTGTTGAAGTAGTCGGTTTTGAGGAGACATTTGAATGTGGGTGAGATGTAGCCTTTACTGCCTTCTAAAGGGGGTACTGAGGGAATGTTCAGCCATGAACTCATTGAATGGTGGTGCAGGCTCGAAGGGCCGAATGGCCTACTCCTGCACCTATTTTCTACGTTTCTGTCTATGGATAGTAGGATCGTGTGTGTGCATTAGGTCCGTGCAGCAGAGCTTGGTCTCCAGTCGTCTTGGTTAACCCTTGCCACTGGACCAAGACCCAGTTCTGTTTAAGCCCGTGTGGTGGCTGGTGTGCAATGGCCACCCCACGTTAAAAGAATCCACACACAGGCATCTTCCACCCTTCAAATTGTCGTTCGGGACCTCGAATGTCAGGTCCCTCATTGAAACACCTGTGAACTCATCCCTTTTTGGTGTGGAAGCAGGTCATCCTCCAAATGAGGGACCGCCTAAGCCTATCACAAAGAAAGCTCAGGAGTCCCTCAAGGCGACCATTGAAGTTTTATCTGCAGATGACAAAGACGTGAAAGTGAATTTCAGCGGGGATTGTGCTGCAATAAGGACAGAGGTGACGACGATGGGCTATTTTGACGATGGACAGCATATGGGTTATTTGTGGCCCTGCTACTTGTGGGGGTTTGTACTCTGTCACAAAGTAAACCAGGGTGTATGTGATTGGTCTGGTCATCTGCCTAAAGAGGACCTCTGTTCTATATGAGCTGAATGGCCTTTCCTGTTATTTTGCAGTTGCCTCCTGTTGATCTCCCTGGTACAAAATAGAACATCAGAAGTAGGAGCAGGATTAGGCCATTTGGCCCCTCGAGCCTGCTCCGCCATTTAATAAGATCATGGCTGGGCTGATCTGATCATGGACTCAGTCCCACTTCCCTGCCTGCTCCCCATAACCCCTTATTCCCTGATCACTCAAAAATCTGCATCTCCGCCTTAAATATATTCAATGACCTGGCCTCCACAGCTCTCTGGGGCAGAGAATTCCACAGATTTACAACCCTCAGAAGAAATTCCTCCTTGTCTCAGTTTTAAATGGGCAGCCCCTTATTTTGAGACTATGTCCCCTAGTTTTAGTTTCCCTTATGAGTGGAAATATCCTTTCTGCATCCACCTTGTGGAGCCCCCTTATCATCTTATATGTTTCAATAAGATCATCTCTTATTCTTCTGAACTCCAATGTGTATAGATCCAACCTACTCAACCTATCTTCACTCCCTCATCGAGTGAATCTTCTCTGAACAGCCTCCAATGCAAGTATATCCTTCCCTAAATACAGAGACCAAAACTGTACGCAGTATTCCAGGTGCCTCACTAATACCCTGTACAGTTTCAGCAGGACTTCTCTGCTTTTATACTCCATCCCCCTTGCAATAAAGGCCAACATTCCATTTGCCTTCCTGATTACTTGCTGTACCTGCATACTAACTTTGTGTTTCATGCACAAGGACCTCCAGGTCTCTCTGTACTGCAACACTTTGCAATTTTTCTCCATTTAAATTATAATTTGCTTTTCTATTTTTACTGCCAAAGTGGATAACCTCACATTTTCCCACATTATATTCCATCTGCCAGATGTTTGCCCAATCACTTAGCCTTATCCCTTTGCAGATTTTTTGTGTCCTCATCGTTTGTTTGCCCACCCATCTTTATATCATCAGCAAACTTGGCTACATTACCCTCGGTCCCTTCATCCAAGTCATTCATATAGATTGTAAATAGTTAATTTTTCCCATAAATGTTGTGCTTTAAGCCTGTTCTTGTCATTCACTAATATTTAAATAAATGACCGCAAGCACCTCAATTTGGATGCAATGCAAAGCATAATAAAGGACTGATATCGCCATGTCAGCTTTGAACAGACTCGTGTGGTTTCATCTGAGTGAGCAGAACTCATTTTCTAAGGGCTTCTGGAGCAGTGCACTGAATCTTAGAAGTGCTGCTGGTTCCAGTATTTCTTTTATGGATTTGCATATTTGAATAAAACTTCCAATTTGTTTATGACAAAATGAACCAGAGTTTGTCAAAGCATTGCTCATTGAAGGGGAAGGCTGTTGTTTTTTTCTTATAACAATTCAAGCATTTAAACCACTGAGTTCTGTCAGGCATTAAAATAGAATAAACATTTTGAGTACTGAAAAAAGAATGATAACTAGAAAATGCTGGCGATGCACAGCAGAGCAGTCGGTGTCTGAAAAGTTAAAAGGCAGGTTTCAGGTGAAGACCATCTGACAAAGGCTCTGTGAAACTTCGCCTGTTGCCTCTTTTCGGATGTTGATAGAGCTTTTTATATTTCCATCATTTCCTGGTTGCTGTAATGTGAATTTTAACAGCTCAAATGCAGTGTTGTGTACTTCTATCTCTTCTCCACACCTCCCCCCCCCCCCCCCCCCCCCCCCAGCAAATGGATTTGACACAGTCCTGACTCTTAGTGCAGGAGTATCTGCTCATCCCTGATGTAATTGTTTAGTTTGCCATACTCCCAATATCAGTCCTGCTTGGAATTTTGCTTTTGAACATATTTGCTCTCCTTTCCTTTGCTCGGTGCATTGTATGTAGCTCGGAAGGCACTCTAAAGTTAGTGTTGTCCAATTGAAATCACTGTCCAGTCACAAGTGTGGCTACAGCGACACAGTTTTAGCCACATACTCATTTTAGTAGAGAACGCCTTAATGCACTCGCACAACGGTACTTCTAACTTCACACGTCTATTTACTTAACAAGTATCTACCACCAATCGGTAGCCAAGGAAGTAAACCAGACACAATCCAAGGATTGTAAAAAAGCTAATTTTACAGGGATTGTATTGGGTAATCATCTTTTATGCTTTGACATTTTTGTAACAATGGTATGCAAGTCTGATGTCAAAGCCTCCCTGTAACTACTGATTGGTAACACAGGCATAGCCCTGGTTTTCCCTATGTTCCCCACCTACCACCTTCGCTGAGAAATGTTGCAGCCTCCTCTTGATGCTCTCCTTTCCTTTTGGTGTTCAGGTCAGTGAGACGGTCTCGAGCCCATGTCAGTCCGACAGGGAAGTAAAAAGGGGGCAGAAGCAAAAGGTAGGAAGGAGAAAAGTAAGAGTCAAGGGCAGAGAAATCAAGGGCAAAAATCAAAAAGGGCCACATTACAACATAATTCTAAAAAGACAAAGTGTGTTTTTAAAAAAAAAAACAAGCCTGAAGGCTCTGCGTCTCAATGCGAGGAGCATTAGTAATTAGGTGGATGAATTAACTGCGCAGATAGCTGTTAACGGGTATGATGTAATTGGGATTACGGAGACATGGCTCCAGAGTAACCAAGGCTGGGAACTCAACATCCAGGGGTATTCAATATTCAGGAAGGATAGACAGAAAGGAAAAGGAGGTGGGGTAGCGTTACTGGTTAAAGAGGAAATGAACGCAATAGTAAGGAAGGACATTAGCTTGGATGATGTGGAATCTGTATAGGTAGAGCTGCGAAACACCAAGGGCAGAAAACAATAGTTGGTGGTCTGTACACAACTCCCAACAGTAGTAATGAGGTTGGGGCTGGCATCAAACAGGAAATTAGGGATGAGTGCAATAAAGGTACAGCAGTTACCATGGATGGCTTTAATCTACACATAGATTGGGCTAACCAAACTGGTAGCAATATTGTGGAGGAGAATTTCCTGGAGTGTATAAGGGATGGTTTTCTAGACCAATATGTTGAGGAACCAACTAGAGAGCAGGCCTTCCTAGACTGAGTCTTGTGTAACGAGAGAGGATTAATTAGCAATCTTGTTGTGCGAGGCCCCTTGGGGAAGAGTGACCATAATACGGTAGAATTCTTCATTAAAATGGAGAGTGACACAGTTAATTCAGAGACTAGGGTCCTGAACTTAAAGGTAGCTTCGATGGTATGAGACGTGAATTGGCTAGGATAGTCTGGCAAATGATACTTAAAGGGTTGACGGTAGATAGGCAATGGCAGACATTTAAAGATCACTTGGATGAACTACAACAATTGTACATCCCTGTCTGGCGTAAAAATAAAACGGGGAAGGTGGCTCAACCGTGGCTAACAAGGAAAATTAGGGATAGTGTTAAATCCAAGGAAGAGGCATATAAATTGGCCAGAAAAAGCAGCAAACCTGAGGACTGGGAGAAATTTAGAATTCAGCAGAGAAGGACTTAAGGGTTTAATTAAGAGGGGGGGAAAATAGAGTATGAGAGTAAGCTTGCAAGGAATATAAAAACTAACTGCAAAAGCTTCTATAGCTATGTGAAGAGAAAAAGATTATTGAAGACGAATGTAGGTCTCTTGCAGTCAGAATCAGGTGAATTCATAATGGGCAACAAGGAAATGGCAGACCAATTGAACAAATACTTTGGTTCACTCTTCACCTAAGGAAGACACAAATAACCTTCCGGAAATACGAGGGCACCGAGGGCTTACTGAGAAGGAGGAACTGAAGGAAATCCTTATTAGTCAGGAAATTGTGTTAGGGAAATTGATGGGATTGAAGGCCGATAAATCCCCAGGGCCTGATAGTCTGCATCCCAGAGTACTTAAGGAAGTGGCCTAAGAAATAGTAGATGCATTGGTGATCATTTCCCAACATTCCATGGACTCTGGATCAGTTCCTATGGATTGGAGGGTAGCTAATGTAACCCCACTTTTTAAAAAAGGAGGGAGAGAGAAAACAGGGAATTATAGCCTGACATAGGTAATGGGGAAAATGCTGGAATCAATTTTTAAAGATGTAATAGCAGCACATTTGGAAAGCAGTGACAGGATCAGTCCAAGTCAGCATGAATTTATGAAAGGGAAATCATGCTTGACAAAACTTCTAGAATTTTTTGAGGATGTAACTAGTAGAGTGGATAAGGGAGAACCAGTGGACGTGGTGTATTTGGTCCTTTTCAGAATGACAGGCAGTGACTAGTGGGGTGCCGCAGGGTTCAGTGTTGGGACTCCAGCTATTTACAATATACATTAATGATTTAGAGGAAGGAATTGAAAGTAATATCTCCAAGTTTGCAGATGACACTAAGTTGGGTGGCAGTGTGAGCTGTGAGGAGGATGCTAAGAGGCTGCAGGGTGACTTGGACAGGTTAGGTGAGTGGGCAAATGCATGGCAGTTGCAGTATAATGTGGATAAATGTGAGGTTAACCACTTTGGTGGCAATAACAGGAAGGCAGATTATCAGAATGGTGACAGATTAGTAAAAGGGGAGGTGCAATGAGGCCTGGGTGTCATGGTACATCAGTCATTGAAAGTAGGCATGCAGGTACAGCAGGCAGTAAAGAAAGCAAATGGAATGTTAGCCTTCATAGCGAGAGGATTTGAGTATAAGAGCAGGGAGGTCTTACTGCAATTGATCAGGGCCTTGAGTATTGTGTGCAGTTTTGGTCTCCTAATCTGAGGGAGGGCATTCTTGCTATTGAGGGAGTGCAGCGAAGGTTCACCAGACTGATTTCCGGGATGGCAGGACTGACATATGATGAAAGACTGGATCAACTAGGCTTATATTCACTGGAATTTTGAAGAATGAGAGGGGATCTCACAGAAAAATATAACATTCTGACAGGATTGGACAGGTTAGATGCAGGAAGAATGTTCCCGATGTTGGGGAAGTCCAGAACCAGGGGTCACAGTCTAAGGATAAGGCGTAAGCCATTTAGGACTGAGATGAGGAGAAACTTTTTCACCCAGAGAATTGTGAACCTGTAGAATTCTCTGCCACAGAAAGTTATTGAGTCCAGTTCGTTGGATATATTCAAAAGGGAGTTAGATGTGGCCCTTATGGCTAAAGGGATCAAGGGGTATGGAGAGAAAGCAGGAATGGGGTATTGAGGTTGCATGATCATATTGAATGGTGGTTCAGGCTCGAAGGGCCGAATGGCCTACTTGTGCACCTATTTTCTATGTTTCTAGGACCGACACGGGCGCGAGTCCTGCTCGCTCACTACATGGTACAGAGTTGCATTAAAAAAAAATAAACCCTTGGAATCCTAGATTTTATAAATAGGGACGTAGAGTACACAATAGAGTTCCAGGTGCGTGGAGTGAGTCAGGAGGTGCGTCGTTGAGGCCTATTTAAAAAAAAAAAAGGCCCAACGCGTCGGAGGAGGCTCAGGAGTTCCAGGTGCGTGGAGAGAGTCGGGAGGTGCGTCGCTGAGGCCTATAAAAAGGCCCAACGCGTCGGAGGAGGCTCAGGAGTTCCAGGTGCGTGGAAATAGTCGGGAGGTGCGTGGCTGAGGCGGAGCTTGTGCAGCTACAGGGAGAAGGCAAAAAAGTAGAAAGAAATCGAAAGGTGACGTCACAGCCAAGGGGGTAAGTGATTGGCTGGTGATTGGTGAGTAACTTTTTTTTCTTTATCAGTAAGTAACATTTAGCACTGTTGTTGCCAACTTAAGTGTATCGAAGGGTTAAGTCATGGCAGGAGAGCTCGGACACGTTATGCTCCTTCTGTACTATGTGGGAAGTCAGGGACGCTTCCGGTGTCCCTGACGACTACATATGCGGCAAGTGCATCCGCCTGCAGCTCCTGATGGACCGCATTGCGGCACTGGAGCTGCGGGTGGATTCACTCTGGAGCATCCACGATGCTGAGAATGACGTGAATAGCACGTTTAGCGAGTTGGTCACACCGCAGGTAAAGGGTACTCAGCCAGATAGTAAATGGGTCCCCAGCAGGAAGAGCAGTGCAAGGAAGGTAGGGCAGAGGTCCCCTGTGGTCATCCCCCTGCAAAACAGATACACCGCTTTGGGTACTGTTGAGGGGGATGACTCATCAGGGGAGGGCAGCAGCAGCCAAGTTCATGACACCGTGGGTGGCTCTGCTGCACAGGAGGGCAGGAAAAAGAGTGGGAGAGCTATAGTGATAGGGGATTCGATTTGTAAGGGGAATAGATAGGCGTTTCTGCGGCCGCAACCAAGACTCCAGGATGGTATGTTGCCTCCCTGGTGCAAGGATGTCTCGGAGTGGGTGCAGGATATTCTGAAAAGGGAGGGTGAACAGCCATATGTCGTTGTACACATAGGTACCAACGATATAGGTAAAAAAACGGGATGAGGTCCTACGAGATGAATTTAGGGAGTTGGGAGCTAAATTAAAAAGTAGGACCTCAAAAGTAGTAATCTTGGGATTGCTACCAGTGCCACATGCTAGTCAGAGTAGGAATCGCAGAATAGCTCAAATGAATACGTGGCTTGAGGAGTGGTGCAGAAAGGAGAGATTCAAATTCCTGGGGCATTGGAACCGGTTCTGTGGGAGGTGGGGCCAGTACAAACCGGACGGTCTACACCTGGGCAGGACCAGAAGCAATGTCCCAGGGGGAGTGTTTGCTAGTGCTGTTGGGGAGGCGTTAAACTAATCTGGCAAGGGGATGGGAACCTATGCAAGGAGGCAGAGGGAAATAAAAGGGAGACAGAGGCAAAAGGTAGAAAGGAGAATAGTAAAAGTGGAAGGCAGAGAATCCCAAGGCAAAAAACAAAAAGGGCCACATTACAGCAAAATTCTAAAGGGACAAGGTGTGTTAAAAAGACAAGCCTGAAGGCTCTGTGTCTTAATGCAAGGAGTATCCGTAATAAGGTAGATGAATTAACTGTGCAAATAGATGTTAACAGATATGATGTGATTGGGATTACAGAGACGTGATCAGGGCTGGGAATTCAACATTCAGGAAGGATGGAGTAAAAGGAAAAGGAGGTGGGGTAGCATTGCTGGTTAAAGAGGAGATTAATGCAATAGTTAGGAAGGACATTAGCTTGGATGATGTGGAATCTATACGGGTAGAGCTGCAGAACACCAAAGGGCAAAAAACATTAGTGGGAGTTGTATACAGACCTCCAAACAGTAGTAGTGATGTTGGGGATGGCATCAAACAGAAAATTTGGGGTGCATCCAACAAAGGTGCAGCAGTTATCATGAGTGACTTTAATATGCATATAGATTGGGCTATATGGTGGAGGAGGATTTCCTGGAGTGCATAAAAGATGGTTTTCTAGACCAATATGTTGAGGAACCAATTAGGGGGAGGCCATCTTAGACTGAGTGTTGTGTAAAGAGAGGATTAATTAACACACTCATTGTGCGAGGCCCCTTAGGGAAGAGTGACCATAATATGGTGGAATTCTACATTAGGATGGAGAATGAAACAGTTAATTCAGAGACCATGGTCCAGAACTTAAAGAAGGGTAACTTTGAAGGTATGAGGCGGGCTAGGATAGATTGGCGAATGATACTTAGGGGGTTGACTGTGGATGGGCAATAGCAGACATTTAGAGACCACATGGATGAACTACAACAATTGTACATCCCTGTCTGGCATAAAAATAAAAAAGGGAAGGTGGTTCAACCGTGGCTATCAGGGGTAGTATTAAAGCCAAGGAAGTGGCATACAAATTGGCCAGAAATAGCAGTGAACCCGGGGACTGGGAGAAATTTAGAACTCAGCAGAGGAGGACAAAGGGTTTAATTAGGGCAGGGAAAATAGAGTACGAGAGGAAGCTTGCAGGGAACATTAAAACGGACTGCAAAAGCTTCTATAGATATGTAAAGAGAAAAAGGTTAGTAAAGACAAACGTAGGTCCCCTGCAGTCAGAATCAGGGGAAGTCATAACGGGGAACAAAGAAATGGCAGACCAATTGAACAAGTACTTTGGTTCGGTATTCACTAAGGAGGACACAAACAACCTTCCGGATATAAAAGGGTCAGAGGGTCTAGTAAGAAGGAGGAACTGAGGGAAATCCGTATTAGTCGGGAAATTGTGTTGGGGAAATTGATGGGATTGAAGGCCGATAAATCCCCAGGGCCTGATGGTCTGCATCCCAGAGTACTTAAGGAGGTGGCCTTGGAAATAGCGGATGCATTGACAGTCATTTTCCAACATTCCATAGACTCTGGATCAGCCAATGTAACCCCACTTTTTAAAAAAAGGAGGGAGAGAGAAAACAGGGAATTATAGACCAGTCAGCCTGACATCGGTAGTGGGTAAAATGATGGAATCAATTATTAAGGATGTCATAGCAGCGCATTTGGAAAGATAGGTCCAAGTCAGCATGGATTTGTGAAAGGGAAATCATGCTTGACAAATCTTCTGGAATTTTTTAAGGATGTTTCCAGTAGAGTGGACAAGGGAGAACCAGTTGATGTGGTGTATTTGGACTTTCAGAAGGCTTTCGACAAGGTCCCACACAAGAGATTAATGTGCAAAGTTAAAGCACATGGGATTGGGGGTAGTGTGCTGACGTGGATTGAGAACTGGTTGGCAGACAGAAGGCAAAGAGTAGGAGTAAATGGGTACTTTTCAGACTGGCAGGCAGTGACTAGTAGGGTACTGCAAGGTTCTGTGCTGGGGCCCCAGCTGTTTACATTGTACATTAATGATTTAGACGAGGGGATTGAATGTAGTATCTCCAAATTTGCGGATGACACTAAGTTGGGTGGCAGTGTGAGCTGCGAGGAGGATGCTATGAGGCTGCAGAGTGACTTGGATCGATTAGGTGAGTGGGTAAATGCATGGCAGATGAAGTATAATGTGGATAAATGTGAGGTTATCCACTTTGGTGATTAAAAACAGAGAGACAGACTATTATCTGAATGGTGACAGATTAGGAAAAGGGGATGTGCAAAGAGACCTGGGTGTCATGGTACATCAGTCATTGAAGGATGGCATGCAGATGCAGCAGGCGGTTAAGAAAGCAAATGGCAAGAAAGCGAGGGGATTTGAGTACAGGGGCAGGGAGGTGTTACTACAGTTGTACAGGACCTTGGTGAGGCCACACCTGGAGTATTGTGTACAGTTTTGATCTCCTAACTTGAGGAAGGACATTCTTGCTATTGAGGGAGTGCAGCGAAGATTCACCAGACTGATTTCCGGGATGGTGGGACTGACATATCAAGAAAGACTGGATCAACTGGAGTTGAGAAGAATGAGAGGGGATCTCATAGAAATGTTTAAAATTCTGATGGGTTTAGACAGGTTAGATGCAGGAAGAATGTTCCCAATGTTGGGGAAGTCCAGAACCAGGGGTCACAGTCTAAGGATAAGGGGTAAGCCATTTAGGACCGAGATGAGGAGAAAGTTCTTAACGCAGAGAGTGGTGAACCTGTGGAATTCTCTACCACAGAAAGTTGTTGAGGCCAATTCACTAAATATATTCAAAAAGGAGTTAGATGTAGTCCTTACTACTAGGGGGATCAAGGGGTATGGCAAGAAAGCAAGAATGGGTACTGAAGTTGCATGTTCAGCCATGAACTAATTGAATGGCTGTCCAGGCTCGAAGGGCCGAATGGCCTACTCCTGCACCTATTTTCTATCTTTCTATGTAAAGGAGGTGTCGCTAAACCTGTACAGATCATTGTTTGGACTGCCATCAGTTAGTTTTGCACTAAGAAGAATTTCAAGGCCATGGAGCAGGTGCAGAAGAAATGATAATAGGTTTTAGTTATGGTATCAGTGAAATTGTGCTTTCTTTCATTAAAGTTGGGAGGGTTAAGAGATGTGTTGGACGTTTTCGAAAGTATGAAAAGTTTTGATAAGGTAAATAAGCAAAAACGATTTTGACGGACTCCGTAACTCAAGGGTATAACTTTAAGATCATAAAAACAAAGGAAGTGGTTAAGAGGATTTTTGTTTTATGTGGAGTTCTCAAAACATGGAATTCCCTATCAGAAACAGCGGATAAAGCAGAATCCATAATAACCTTTAGAAGGGAAATGGATAAATATTTTTGAAAAAGATGTTTTAAAGAACATATGATGCCAGGGCAGGAGAATGGGACTAAATGGAACTGCACTGGTGTGATGGGCTGAATGGTTCTTGATATTTTTTCCCAGTGGAAGATCGATGACAAGCCAGTGAAGATTGACAAGTGGGATGGAGCAGCAGTGAAAAACGCCTTAGATGATGCTGCCAAAAAGGTAAGAGAATGGCCGTGTGGCTTCCTCGCTGTTTGTCTGCAACTGGTTCCCACGTGCTGTGTCTTCCAATCTGTACAGGCAGGCTTTAAACCGATAAGATGTCCTGTTTTGCTGATGGCTTACTGCTTTTGTTAACATAGAAAATAGGTGCAGGAGTAGGCCATTCAGCCCTTCGAGCCTGCACCACCATTCAATATGATCATGGCTGATCATGCAACTTCAATACCCCATTTCTGCTTTCTCTCCATACCCCTTGATCCCTTTAGCCATAAGGGCCACATCTAACTCCCTTTTAAATATATCCAATGAACTGGCCTCAACAACTCTCTGTGATAGAGAATTCCACAGGTTCACAATTCTCTGAGTGAAGAAGTTTCTCCTCATCTCTGTCCTAAATGACTTACCCCTTATCCTTAGACTGTAACTCCTGGTTCTGGACTTCCCCAACATCGGGAACATTCTTCCTGCATCTAACCTGTCCGGTCCCGTCAGAATTTTGTATGTTTCCTGACCTGCTGAGTGCATTCCAGAATTTTCTGTTTTATTTCTTCAATATTTTCATTTACTTTGTCCACTTGAGTGCATAACATTTTGTTTATCCTTTCTCCTCCTCCTTAGGTTCTTCTGGAGAAGTACGGGTACGAGGAGAATTACGGGCTGATTGATGGAAGACTCCTAATTTGCACAGTCTCCTGCGTCTTTGCGATAGTTGCCCTCATCTGGGACTATATGCATCCTTTTCCGGAGTCGAAGAATGTCCTTGCAGGCTGTGTCCTTTCATATCCTTTTATATAGAAGCGATCTGTTATTTAATTGCAGTACTGAGGAAGCACTACACTGTCGGAGGTGCTGTCTTTTGGATGAGACGTTAAACCAAGGATGGATGTAAAAGATCCCGCGGCATATTTCGAAGAAGAGCAGGGGAGTTCTCCCCCGGTGTCCTGGCCAATATTTATCCCTCTAACCACTAAAATAGATTATCCAGTCATTATCTCATTGCTGTTTATTTTTAGCATTTTTTTTTCCGGGAAACTGTTGTTGCTCAGCGAGTAGGAGCTTTTCTCCAGCTCTGTACTTCGCACGTGCTGAGGGTTTCTGCCTCTACCACCTTTTCAGGCAGTGAGTTTTATCCAAAGGAAGCCAACCCTACAATAGTACACTTTGTGTTGGCAAGGAGCTGATCAGTAGGCCAGGGGTGCTGCCAGCCTGTTAAAGAACGTGCTCTAATTTGCTTGCGGTCCTCCCCTTTTGTTCTAAGAATTAATAGAACGAAGGAACCTGCATTTATATACTGTCTTTCATGACCTCAGGATGAGCGGCTAGGTGCGCCCGTTGCCCCAGGCAACCCAGGGCCACATTCCCGGCCGGCCGGGAGCCTCTTGGAACAGGGCGAGGGCAACCCCAGGGCACGTTATATATTCAAGAGGAAGTTAGATATGGCCCTTGCGGCTAAAGGGATCAATGGGTATGGAGAGAAAGCAGGAAAGGGGTACTGGGGTGAATGATCAGCCATGATCTTATTGAATGGTGGTGCAGGCTCGAAGGGCCGAATGGCCTACTCCTGCACCTATTTTCTATGTTTCTAACAAAGCGCTTCACAATTAAGTACTTTTTGAAGTGTAGTCACTGTTGTGATGTAAGGAGATGTGGCAGCCAATTTCCGCACAGCAAACTCCAACAAACAGCAATAAGGTACTGACCAGATCATTTGTTTTAGTGATGATGGTTGCGGAATAAATGTTGCTCCCAGGACACTGGGGAGAATTCTCCACCGCTCTTCTTTAATAGTGCCATGGGATATATTCACCTGAGAGGGTAGGTGGGGCCTTGGTTTAAGGTCTCATCCGAAAGACAGCACCTCCGACAGTGCAGCACTCCCTCAATTTACGTGCAAACACTTTCCAGCAGGAGTACTGAGCAGGATCTGGCATTTTCTTAATCCCACCCCCTTGCTGCCAATTGACAGCGAATCCAGTTGGCACTGACTGTTGATGAAACCAAGGACTTTCTGATCCTTATGATTTAGTTGCATGCTGACTTTATCATTGCAGCCCTTGGCTTGAGAGTGGTTACGTGCTCAAGTCGCTAGAGTGGGACTGGGAACAACAACCATCTGAATCAGAGGCGAGAGTGCCACCCACTGAGTCAAGCCCATTTTACAAATCTCGAAGGCCTGCGAAGATCCGACTGGACTAGCCAGCAAGTCAGCCATAGAGCTGAGTTGCATGGTCTGGATTGCCAGGGCTTGTAGGCTGCATATGGCCCATGCCTTATAAAGGGAGCTATCCTAATCATAGAAATGTACAGCAGAGGGAGGCCATTTGGCCCATTATGTCTGTGTCAGGTGACACAGCTATTCAGTCGAATCCCACATTTCAGCTCTTGGTCCGTAGCCCTGTAGGTTTCAGCACTTGAAGGGCATAGCCAAGTACTTTTTAAATGTGAGGGTTTCTGCCTCTACCACCTTTTCAGGCAGTGAGTTCCAGACCCCCACCACCCTCTGGGTAAAACAAATCCCCTCTAAATTTCTTACCAATTACTTTAAATCTCCTGGTTGTTGACCCTTCAGCTAAGGGAAATAGGTCCTTCCTATTCTCTCTATCCTGGCCCCTCATAATTTTATACACCTCAATTAAATCTCCCCTCAGCCTCCTGTTGCAAATAAAACAACCCCAGCCTATCCAATCTTTCCTCATAGCTAAAATTCCATCAGGGTCTCTTGATATTTCCTTGCTTCCACATTTAATGCTTTTAAAACATGTAAGTGAGAAGCAGCCTAGGAACAGACACTCTGCCCCCTTGATGTGTACTCCACTAATCACCTGAAGGGACATGCACCTCACCAAGAGATATTACTGAGCACATTTGTCGCCCTCTAGTTTGGGTGGTGAAACCTATAAGCTGAATAATCTACCCCTTTACTCCCACGGACCAAGAAAACACTTTTAGCATCTCAAAATGTTTAACTAGAGACAACTGTGAACCTGATGATGTATCGGAGCCCGAAGGCACAGTCAAAAAGATTGGGACCATGATAAAATTCCACCAGCCTGACGACCCGCCGATAGTGCTGGAGTGTACCTGCTCGTGACCTCTGACCTGACCCCACTAAATTATGCGGACTCGAGGGAGGTCACCTAACTTTAATATTGTGCGTGGGTCGGCATCCAATAATGGCACATCTTGGGCATGATGGAGGGGACTTGGGGGCCCCCAATTCCCAGTCGGCTTACCAGCTCCACCACTCTTCTGCAAAATCGGGGACAAGGAAACGCGCGGCCTGGGGGAGTCCCGTCCCCTAGCTATTTCCCTCTTTTGGGTGGGTCATCCTTTTACTTCACTCATAGAATCTTACAACACAGAAGACGGCCATTCGGCCCACTGCATCCGTGCTTTGACCGAGCTATCCAATCCGCCCATCCTGCTCTTTCCCTATAGCCCTGGAATTTTTTTCTTAAGCGTATATCCAATTCCCTTTTGATGGTTACTATTGAATCTGCTTCTGCTACCCTTTCAAAAGATCCACTAAATAAACTCAGCGCGCTGCTATACACTCACTGCAAAGCCGATCATCCAAACCCACGGGCAAGAGTGCACTGGAGTTTCGGGCCTGGGAGTAGGTTAGAATTCTGACGGTCGAGGCGAGTAATAAGGCAAAGCAGTTTGGGAAGAGGGCGGTGTGAAGTGGCTGAAAGAAGGGGATCCAATGGCACCTGTTGAAAACACTGCCGCTTGGCACCTGTTGCTCTTAACCTCGGTGACTGGCATTGCACGGAGTATATGGCAGTGTGGTTTTTTTTTTGCCCTCCATGTCCCCTCAAACTGCAGGATTCTTTAGGAAGGAAGGAAGGAGAAGCTAAAGTAAGGGAGGATGTGTGTGTGCGGCCTGCAGTTTTCTTTAACATCTCTGCACCTATTTTGTTATGATGGGGATTCTCACATTTTATACCTCTTACAAAGAGAGAAGCATATTTTTAATGGCGCTACAGAAAGACCCCGCTGGATTGGATCCCGGTGACATCTGGCAACTCTCATCATGTCTGCGGAGGTATTTTATTTCATAATTCCCCTCCCAAACTGCACGCTGTTTACTTAGTTTAACCAGTAACTTGGGTTGAGGACCACAATTCCAAGCTGGCAGCAGCAGCCCAGACTATAATATGCGTAGTGCTGAAATAATTACATGCCTTTTTCATTCAACCCAGCCGTTAGTATGCAGGTGCAGCAAGTAATCAGGAAGGCAAATGGAATGTTGGCCTTTATTGCAAGAGGGGTAGAGTATAAAAGCAGAGAAGTCCTGCTACAACTGTACAGGGTCATTCATAGGCAGTCCCTCGGAATCGAGGAAGACTTGCTTCCACTCCTAAAGTGAGTTCTTTGGTGGCTGAACAGTCCAATACGAGAGCCACAGACCCTGTCACAGGTGGGACAGATATTCGTTGGGAGAAGGGTATTGGTGAGGCCACACCTGGAGTACTGCGTACAGTTTTGGTCTCCTTATTTAATGAAGGATATACTTGCATTGGAGGTGGTTCAGAGAAGGTTCACTAGGTTGATTCCAGGGATGAGGGGGTTGACTAATGAAGAAAGGTTGAGTAGGTTGGGCCTATACACATTGGAGTTCAGAAGAATAAGAGGTGATCTTATTGAAATGTATAAGATACTGAGGGGGCTTGACAAGGTGGATGTAGAGAGGATGTTTCCACTCAGGGGAATCTAGAACTAGGAGACATAGTCTCAAAATAAGGGGCGTCCACTTAAAACCATGATGAGGTGGAATTTCTTCTGAGGGTCGGAAATCTGTGGAATTCTCTGCCCAAGAGAGCTGTGGAGGCTGGGTCACTGAATATATTTAAGTCGGAGATGGACAGATTTTTGAACGATAAGGGAGTGAAGGGTTATGGGGAGCGGGCAGGGAAATGGAGCTGAGCCCAAGATCAGATCAGCCAGGATCTTATTAAATGGCGAGGCAGGCTCGAGGGGCCAAATGGCTTACTCTTCCTATTTCTTATGTTCTTCTCGCCCCACCATAAAAATAAAAAACCTAGTGTTAATTGGGCAGGACTGGAAGTTGTTGGTTTAATCTGCTGCCCATCTCTCATTTGTCCCAACTAGCTTCTTTGAGGGTGGGATATAATGAGAAAGAAAGCATATTAGATCTTTTCATGTTGATGACCTGTGGGCATCGTTAGTTACCCACCATCGGCCTGCACAGGGCCAGTAATGGTTGGCCACCTGTCAGCGACTGGGCAAACTGGTTGGCCACCTGTCAGCGACTGGGCAAACAGTGGTTGGCCACCAGTCAGCGACAGGGCAAACAATGGTTGGCCACCAGTCAGCGACAGGGCAAACAATGGTTGGCCACCAGTCAGCGACAGGGCAAACAATGGTTGGCCACCAGTCAGCGCCCAATACTTTAGCTGGAAGCAGTTGGCTTATTTGTGCAAAGAAACAGATGGGGGTGATGTTGTGAGCTCATTTTGTCTGGCCAACCACTGAAGGATTAATCAATTGCCTCTGTCCCAACAACTCTTGCTGAAAGTAGTCTGTAGGGTTAATTACAAAGCACCGACCAACTTGCTGATTCTCTGCTTCAGGTTTGATGACCAGTACACCTTGAAGATGACTTTCATTGATGGCCGAACCAGCCAGGAGCGGGAGCGGGAGTTCACCAAGTCTCTCGAATACTTCTTCGACGAGTCTGGGACCTTGGTTATGGATCTGTTTGAGCCAGAAGTATCCAAACTGCACGATTCCTTAGGGAGGAAGAAAAAGATGAAATAAGAGTTTGTGCGTGCTTCTTTGTATTGTGTTGTACTGCTGGGATCATGCAAGTAAGAAAAGGAAACCAAACATTTTTTGGGGTAATATTTTTGTTGTGATTGCGTGGTGCACAGCGCTGGCTTCTCCAAATTCATTCAACTGCAACAGCTTGCATTTATATATTGCCTTTAGCGTAGCAACAATGGGCTCATGGCGCTTCACAGGAGGCCACCAAGGTTGCAAACAGTCTGGTTCAGCCTCAGACCGTGTCCAGGGAGAGTAAAGTGGGTGGGGTGGGGGGTGGGGTGCCGGCCAAAGACAATACTTTCGGTCTTCCAAATGTTTAATCGGAGGAAATTTCTGCTCATAGAAAAAGAAAGACTTGCTTCTACTCTTAACATGAGTTCTCCGGTGACTGAACAGTCCAATACAAGAACCACAGTCTCTGTCACAGGTCGTTGAAGGAAAGGGAGGGTGGGACTGGTTTGCCGCACGCTCCTTCCGCTGCCTGCGCTTGATTTCTGCATGCTCTCGGCGACGAGACTCGAGGTGCTCAGCACTTCCTTGCCGTCGGGCAGTCTTTGGCCAGGGACTCCCAGGTGTCAGCATTTATATAGCGCCTTTCACGAATACTGGACGTCCCAAAGCGCTTCATAGCCAATTTTGAAGTGCAGTCACTACTGCGATGTAATCCAGGACTGGATGTCTGACAGGCAGCGTGACAAATCGGAGGTAGTGGAGGGGTCGAGAGAGGTGGTGGTGAGGTTGAACTGGGTGCCATCAGAATTCATGTGGAAACTGGGATGTTCTCTATCGCCGAGGGGCAGCATGTAGATGAGAAATCGGTCCGGGGGAGGGCCATGGATAGATCCTTGCCCGAGGTTTGATTCCAGACCTCTTTCGTAATGGAATATGGCGCAGCCTGCCCACTGCTGTCCCACGTGCTGCTTATTCCTCACTTGTGCAGCTGCTGTGTAAAGAACTGCCTATTGCTTGTCTGGCTCCATTTTAATGGGTGGGGATGGGTTAACTGATTTCAGCCAGGCCAGCTACAATTCACCAAGGTTGGCATTTCTGCTCACTGCCCAGTGACTGTAGGGCACATTGCACATTAGCTGGGGACAGGATTGGTCTCGCCGGTGATGTCCTGGCTCATATATTAGGAATGCCCACTTGTGCTGGGTACCATAGAATTCCCAACCCTTGGGAATTGCACCCACCTTGAGGCAGGGATTAGGGGACGACTAAGGGCTATCTTTTTGCGCTGAATTTCGGAGACTCTCTTGACGTTTCTGTTGGAGTGAGGCACGGTGTCCTCAGATAGACAGACTGGCGGCTTGGGTTCCAGTCCAGCCCTAGACTGACGGGCCGCAAGTCCCCTGCCCCTGCAGGCTGTGCGGGTCCCGATTGTAACGAGCTGGAGACAGTCTCCGCAGAGCGGCTCCTGGGTACAGCTCTTCTCAAACTGGCCCATTAATCTGCTCCTGAATTGGCGATTGCACTCAGACACATGGCAGCAGAAATGGCTCGCTGGTACAGTAAGGTTGCAATACTGAGGCTGGGCCAGCATAAGGTGCTTTACTCCACGTCTCTTAATGAAAATTTGTACTCCTTTACTCTCCCCGCCTCTCAAGGCTTTGAGTGTGGAATATGAACTGGCCGAAAGAAGTTAATGTTTAAGCTTACCTAGAATTTTACAGCACAGAAATTCGGCCCAACTAGCAATTATCCTCTGCACCAGCCTCCTCCCACCTTACTTCATCGCACCCCATCGGCATATCTTCTATTCCTTTCTCCTTCATGTTTATCCATTTGCCCTTTAAATGCATCGATACGATTCGCCTCAACCACTCCCTGTGGGAGCGAGTTCCACATTCTCTGGGTAAAGAAGTTGAACTTTCTTCCTGATGTAAAGTCCTGTTAATTTGGTTTGGAAATTACCGCAGCTGAAAACTTTTTAAAGAAGAACAAGAGACCGGTTTTAGAACATGCAAGGTCCTCGAAAGAAAACTGCTTTGCTCTCTGCGGTCACTTATCTGAGGCCCTGAGATTGTTAACTTGGAGTTGCTCTTTCTGTTGAAAGATTTTGGGGAGAGGAGCACCGTTTCCAGTAAAAATTACAATTCTGAGTGCTTTTTTTTTTAATTAAAGAAAAAGAGGAAGCTTTTTGTATGGAATATTATTGGCTCCTCCGAGGCACCGGCTGGTAAAGGTCAAGTGTATTTTAAATCTAAGATCGATCATTTTTTGCAAGGCAAGGGTGTTAATGGATATGGTTCAAGATGGCTTGATGGAGTTGGGATACAGATCAGCCATGATTCTATTGAAAGATGGAACAGGCTCGAGGGGCTGAATGACCTCCTCCTGTTCCTATAAGAACTAAAAAATAGCAGGAGGAGGCCATTTGGCCCCTTGAGCCTGCTCCGCCATTCAATAAGATCATGGCTGATCTGATCCTGGACTCGGCTCCACTTCCCTGCCCGCTCCCCATAACCCTTTACTCCCTTATCGCTCAAAAATCTGTCTATCTCCGTCTTAAATATATTCAATGACCCAGTCTCCACAGCTTTCTGGGGCAGAGAATTCCACAGATTTACAACCCTCAGAAGAAATTTCTCCTCATCTCAGTTTTAAATGGGCGGCCCCTTATTCTGAGACTATGTCCTCCAGTTTTAGTTTCCCCCATGTGTGGAAGTATCCTCCCTGCATCCATCTTATCGAGCCCCCTCATTATTTTGTTTCAATAAGATCACACCTCATTCTTCTAAACTCCAATGAGTATAGGCCCAACTTGCTCAACCTTTCTTCATAATTCAACTCCTTCATCGCAGGAATCAACCTAGTGAACCTTCTCTGAACATCCTCCAATGCAAGTATATCCTTCCTTAAATATGGAGACCAAAACTATGCAGTACTCTGGGTGTGGCCTTACCAATACCCTGTACAGTCGTAGCAGGACTTCTCTGCTTTTATACTCTATCCCCCTTGCAATCAAGGCCAACATTCCATTTACCTTCTTGATTACTTGCTGTACCAACACACTAACTTTTTGTGTTTCACACACAAGAACCTCCAGGTCCCTCTGTACTGCAGCACTTTTCAAATTTTCTCCATTTAAATTATAATTTGCTTTTCTATTTCTGCCAAAGTGGATAACCTCACATTTTCCCACATTATACTCCAACTACCAAATTTATGCCCGTCTATATTCCTTTGCAAATTTTTTGTGACCTCACAATTTGTTTTCCCGCCCATCTTTGTATCATCAGCAAACTTGGCTATATTACACTCAGTCTCTTCATCCAAGTCATTTAAAATAGATTGTAAATAGTTGAGGACCCAGCACCGATCCCTGTGGTACCCCACTAGTCACTGTTTACCAACCAGAAAATGACTCATTTATCCCGACTTTCTGCTTTCTGTTAGTTAGCCAATCCTCTATCCATGCTAATATATTACCCCCAACCCCACAAACTTTTATTTTGTGCAGTATCGAATGCCTTCTGGAAATCCAAATGCACCATATCCACTGGTTTCCCCCTTATCCACCCTGCTCGTTACATCTTCAAAGAACTCCAGCAAATTTGTCAAACATGATTTCCCTTTCATAAAATCATGCTGATTCTGCTTGATTAAATCATGCTTTTTCAAATGTCCCGCTACTGCTTCCTTAATAATGGACTCCAGCATCCAACAACAGATATTAAGCTAACTGGTCGATAATTTCCTGCTTTTTGTCTGCTTCCTTTTTTAAATAGGGGCATTACATTTGCGGTTTTCCAATTCGCTGGGACCACCCCAGAATCCAGGGAATTTTGGTAGGTTACAACCAGTGCATCCACTGTCTCTGCAGCCACTTCTTTTAAGACCCTTGGATGTAAGGCATCAGGTTCAGAAGACCTGTTTGCCTTTAGTCCCATTATTTTACCAAGTACTACTTCATTAGTGATTGTATTAAGTTCCTCCATCCCTATAGCCCCTAGATTATCCACTATTAGGATGTTTTTAGTGTCTTCTACCGTGAAGACAAATACAAAATATTTGTTCAACATCTCTGCCATTTCCATTCTCCATTATTAATTCCCCAGTCTCATCCTATGGGAGACCAACATTTACTTAAGGACCCCAGCCCAGCATCCGTGTCAACCAAACTCAGCCAGGTGGCATCTGATATGCCGGGTACAAGCATGCAGTGGTTCTGCTGATTCAGAGACTCCTGGAACATGTGAAGGTGGGATCAGGCTAAACTGCATCAGCCTCTCAACAGCCTTTCATTTCTGTAGCTCCTTCCATGACCTCGGCATCCCAAAGTGCTTTACAGCCAATTAAGTTGGGTTCTTTTTTTAAGTATAGTTGCTGTTGTAATATAGGAAACATGGAAATTGTGCACAGCAAGCTCCCACAAACAGCTATGTGATAATGACTAGATAATCTATTTGTGATGTTGGGTGAGGGATAAATATTAGCCCCAGGACACCATTGAGAACTCCCCTGCTCTTCAAAATAGTGGGATTTTTTTATATTCACTCGAGAGGGCAGAACTTTAACTTCTCATCCAAAAGACGGCACTTCTGACAGTGCAGCACTCCCTCAGTACTGGCACTGGGAGTGTCGGCCTGGATTACGTGCTCTGGAGTGCAACTTGAACTCAGGACCTTTTGACTCTTAAGAGTGCTGTCCACTGAGCCGCGGATGTTTGGACTCCCACGTGGCACTGGAGGGGGCCTGGTAAAACCCCAGCAGGTGTCGGTGGCTTCAGGGGAGGTGGGGAGCAAATTGCCCTCAAAGAAGTGGCCTCTGTTCCACTCGACGAACTCCACACACACATCCCTAATAATGCTGTTTACCTTTTTGGGGGCCCGAGCACCTTTCAGTTCTTCCTCTCCATAAAGTGCTTATTCTTTTCATCCGTTAGGTCCCACCCACCAAATCTTGACCAAATGGGAGGGCAGGCCAGCCCCCCCCCCCCCCCCCCAAACTATTGCCAGTCCAATAAACTTGGAACAAGGCAATGGGTGACCGACCAGTAGCTGTACTATTTTGGGAAAAGGCGAGGGACCTTGCAGACTTGGACTGGTAACCTACCCCTCCCAGGAAAGGACAGTCGGGGTTCCCCAACGTCTGCTGATTTCCTGCATAAAAACTCTTTGAAATGTCCTCGTGCCTGTAATGAAGTAAAAAGAAACTTGCCCATCAGTTCCGGGAAGTATTAAGTCCAAATGTGAGTATTTGCAGAACTCCGTTGTCCCTTCATATATTCTTCAAATAAATGTGACACAAAGAAAGGACATACATTTATACAGCATCTTTCACGACCTTTAAGCACAAGTTGAAGGGACGCCCCAAAATGCTTTAGAGCCAAATTAAGCACTTTTTGAAGAATTTCTGCTGTGAGTAAATGTGGTAGCCAATTTGCACACAGCAAGCTCCCACAAACAGCAATATGATCTTGACCAGACGTTTTGGTGTTGGTGAGGGATAAATATTGACCCAGGACACCAGGCAGTACTCCCCCGCCATTCTTCTATAGTGGCCATTGGATCTTTTACACCTTCTGAGAGGGCAAATGGAGCTTTGATTTAACGTCACATCCGAAAGACGGAAGCACTTTCAGTGCGGCGCTCCCTCAGAACTGCCCCTCTGACAGTGTGGCGCTCCCTTAGTACTGCCCCTCCGACAGTGCGGCGCTCCCTCAGTACTGCCCCTCCGACAGTGCGGCGCTCCCTCAGTACTGCCCCTCCGACAGTGCGCCACTCCCTCAGTACTGCCCCTCCGACACTCCCTCAGTACTGCCCCTCCGACAGTGCGGCGCTCCCTCAGTACTGCCCCTCCGACAGTGCGGCGCTCCCTCAGTACTGCCCCTCCGACAGTGCGCCACTCCCTCAGTACTGCCCCTCCGGCGCTCCCTCAGTACTGCCCCTCCGACAGTGCAGCGCTCCCTCAGTACTGCCCTTCCGACAGTCCAGCGCTCCCTCAGTACTGCCCCTCCGACAGTGCGGCGCTCCCTCAGTACTGCCCCTCCGACAGTGCGGCGCTCCCTCAGTACTGCCCCTCCGACAGTGCGCTGCCCCCCTGACAGTGCGCTGCCCCCCTGACAGTGCGGCACTCTCTCAGTACTGCACTGGGGTGTTGACCTAGATTATGTGCTCAAGTTTCTGGAGTGGGACTGGAACCCACGACGTTCTGATTCAGGGGAGAGTGCTACCATGAGCCATGGCTGACGAGCTAAAATATCAGTAAATTTTCGTTGGAACAATCTGCAGTATGATATCGAGGCTTCAGAGCAAATCCCTCCCTCCTGGGGCTGACTTTTTCTACGTTTAAATTTGCACTATAAAAATTCTGCAGATGTCGAGGGAAGGAATCTTTTCACAACAAATTTAAACTAGCGATTGAAGCAATGCTCGAAACATGAAAGAAAGGAAGACTTGCCTTTATATAGCACCTTTCACAACCACCGGATGTCTCAAAGCGCTTTGCAGCCAATGAAGTCCTTTTGGAGCGTAGTCACTGTTGTAATGTGGGAACCGTGGCAGCCAATCTTCACGCACCAATGTGATAATAGCCTGATAATCTGTTTTTATGATGTTGATTGAGGGATAAATATTGGCCAGGACACCGGGGGTAATTCCCCTGCTCTTCTTTGAAATAGTGCCATGGGATATTTTATTGTCCACCTCAGAGAGTAGACGGGGCCTCGGTTTAATGCCTCATCCAAAAGGCGGCATCTCTGACAGTGCAGCACTCACTCACCAGTGCACTGGACTGTCAGCCTAGATTTATGTGCTCAAGTTCCTGGAGTGGGACTTGGACCCACGACCTTCTGACTCAGACGCAAGTGTGCTACCCACTGAGGCACGGCTGGCACTTGCTGTATAATCACGGTGCGTATATTTTCAGAGAAAACACAATTTGAAATTTACCGCAGAAAACAATTACATCAGATATTAAGTTGCAGGTCACTGCGATGTCTAGAGTTGGGATCTTAATGATACACAAACACTACACACCGCAAACAGATTATCAAAGTAAAATATGTAAACACTTTTGCCAAGAATTCCTCAAGGGTTCTCCTGATCGTAGTGCCAGGCAACAAACATCTCCAACAGGACAGAGTCTAACCACCTCTCCATGACATTACTGTAGTCTAATCCCCCACCATTAACATCCTGGGGGCCACCAATGACCAGCCAGGTAAATAACGTGGCTACTTGAACAGGTCAGAGGCTGGGTATTCTGCAGCGAGTGGCTTAACTGACACGTTCCAAAGCTTTTCAACTTACAAGGCAAAAGTCAGGAGGTTACAGAACACTCTCCACTTGCCTGGATGGATGTAGCTGCAATAACCCGTAGATCCAGCACAAAGCAGTTCGCTCGATTGGCAGCCCATCCACCAGTGGCGCACCATCAATGTGTTCGATCTACAGGATCCACTGCAACAACTCTCCAAGGCTTCTTTGGCTACACTTCCCAAACATGCGTCCAATACTTAAATGGGCAAGGGCGGCAGGTACCTGGGAACACCATCCCAACTTGGACATACATCGCTATTCCTTTGTCGTGGCTGGGTCAAACTTCTAGTACACCCTACCTGGTGGCATCTTGACCATGGCTGGCATTTTTTACCCTGAGAAGGTAGTGGGCCTTCTCCTTGAACCACTGCTAACGGTTTGATAGACCAGTTCAGAGGGCTGTTAAAAGCCATTCATGCTGGTATGGGACTGGAGTCACGTATAGGCCCAGACTGGGTAAGGACGGCAGCTTTCCTTCCCTAAAGGACATTAGTGAACCAGTTGGGTTTTTATGATAATCTGACAACTGCCATTTAAACTCCCATTCTCTGAATTAATCGTCCAGTAAGCATGGCGCTCCATCCGTTTTGGAAGAGGGGGAAAGTTGTAAAAAGATTTTCAGTTACCGACCCGGACCTCCCAGCACCCACCCACAAATAATGGATAGCGACGAGGAGTATGAGTCCTGACTGGTTTTATCACCTCACTAACCCAGTGATGCTGAGCTCAATTGCAACAGCCAACTAACTCAGTGCAGACTGGGACTGTGTTGCATCTATCTCTGTGGCTTAGCACCTTGCCAGACTGTCTCCAGTGCATCAGTCATTAGGGGAGGAGACTACTCACAGAGATTTCTAAGGGATTGCCACTGGATAATTTCCTAGTGATTACAGATCATGGATTATAATTCGAGAAATTTATAGCAATCGCCCCATAGCAATAACTTGCAATTATACAGCACCTTAAACGCAGGAAATCGTCCAAGGCGTTTCACAGGAGTGTTACCAAACAAAAATGGATGGCGAACCACAGAAGGAGATATTAGAATAGGTGACCAAAGCTTGGTGACAAAGGTAGGTTTTAAGGAGAGTTTTAAAGGAAGAGAGAGCGAAGCGGAGAGGTTTAGAGAGGAAATTCCAGAGCTTAGGGTCAAGACGGCTGAAGACAGGGCCACCAATGGTGGGACAATGGATAGGAGGCCAAAGTTGGAGGACGACCTCAGAGAATTGTAGGGCTGGAGGAGGTTACAGAGATAGGGGCGAGGCCATGGAAGGATTTGAACACTAGGATGAGAATTTTAAAATGGAGGCAATCATTGGATATATTCAAGAGGGAGTTAGATATGGCCCTTGCGGCTAAAGGGATCAAGGGGTATGGAGAGAAAGCAGGAAAGGGGTACTGAGGGAATGATCAGCCATGATCTTATTGAATGGTGGTGCAGGCTCGAAGGGCCGAATGGCCTACTCCTGCACCTATTTTCTATGTTTCTATTGCTGGACTGGGCACAGATGTGATGGGTGGATGGGACATAGCATGGGTTAGAATGCGGGCAGTGGAGTTTTGGATCAGCTGAAGTTACATAAGAACATAAGAAATAGGAGCAGGAGTCGGCCATTTGGACCCTCGAGTCTGCTCCGCCATTTAATACAATCATGGCTGATCTGATCATGGACTCAGTTCCACTTCCCTGCCCGCTTCCCATAACCCTTCACTCCCTTATTGTTCAAAAATCTGCCTATCTACACCTTAAATATATTCAATGACCCAGCCTCCACAGCTCTCTGGGGCTGAGAATTCCACAGATTTACAACCCTCTGAGAGAAGAAATTCCTCCTCATCTCAGTTTTAAATGGGCAGCCCCTTATTCTGAAACTATGTCCCCAGTTCTAGATTCCCCCACTAGGGGAAATATCCTCTCTGCATCCATCTTGTCAAGCCCCCTCATTATCTTATATGTTTCAATAAGATCACCTCTCATTCTTCTAAACTCCAATGAGTGTAGGCCCAACCTGCTCAGCCTTTCTTCATAATTCAACCCCTTCATCCCAGGAATCAACTGAGTGAACCTTCTCTGAACTGCCTCCAATGCAAGTATATAGCAGAGAGTCGGGATAAATGGGTCCTTTTTGGGTTGGAAATCGGTGGTTAGTAGTGTGCCACAGGGATCGGTGCTGGGACCACAACTGTTTACAATATACATAGATGATCTGGAAGAGGGGACAGAGTGTAGTGTAACAAAATTTGCAGATGACACTAAGATTAGTGGGAAAGCGGGTTGTGTAGAGGACACAGAGAGGCTGCAAAGAGATTTGGATAGGTTAAGCGAATGGGCTAAGGTTTGGCAGATGGAATACAATGTAGGAAAATGTGAGGTCATCCACCTTGGAAAAAAAAACAGTAAAAGGGAATATTATTTGAATGGGGAGAAATTACAACATGCTGTAGTGCAGAGGGACCTGGGGGTCCTTGTGCATGAATCCCAAAAAGTTAGTTTGCAGGTGCAGCAGGTAATCAGGAAGGCGAATGGAATGTTGGCCTTCATTGCGAGAGGGATGGAGTACAAAAGCAGGGAGGTCCTGCTGCAACTGTATAGGGTATTGGTAAGGCCACACCTGGAGTACTGCGTGCAGTTTTGGTCACCTTACTTAAGGAAGGATATACTAGCTTTGGAGGGGATACAGAGACGATTCACTAGGCTGATTGCAGAGATGAGGGGGTTACCTTATGATGATAGATTGAGTAGACTGGGTCTTTACTCGTTGGAGTTCAGAAGGATGAGAGGTGATCTTATAGAAACATTTAAAATCATGAAAAGGATAGACAAGATAGAGGCAGAGAGGTTGTTTCCACTGGTCGGGGAAACTAGAACTAGGGGGCACAGCCTCAAAATACGGGGGAGCCAATTTAAAACCGAGTTGAGAAGGAATTTCTTCTCCCAGAGGGTTGTGAATCTGTGCAATTCTCTGCCCAAGGAAGCAGTTGAGGCTAGCTCATTGAATGTATTCAAGTCACAGATAGATTTTTAACCAATAAGGGAATTAAGGATTACGGGGAGAGGGCGGGTAAGTGGAGCTGAGTCCACGGCCAGATCAGCCATGATCTTATTGAATGGCGGAGCAGGCTCGAGGGGCTAGATGGCCTACTCCTGTTCCTAATTCTTATGTTCTTATCCCTCCTTAAATAATGAGACCAAAACTGTAAGTAGTACTCCAGGTGTGGCCTCACCAATACCCTGTACAGTTGTAGCAGGACTTCTCTGCTTTTATACTCTATCCCCCTTGCAATAAAGGCCAACATTCCATTTGCCTTCCTGATTACTTGCTGTACCTGCATACTAACTTTTTGTGTTTTGTGCACAAGGACCCCCAGGTCCCTCTGTACTGCAGCACTTTGCAATTTTTCTCCATTTAAATAATAATTTGCATTTTTATTTTACCTGCCAAAGTGGATAACCTCATATTTTCCCACATTATACTCCATCTGCCAAATTCTTTTGCCCACTCACTTAGCCTGTCTATCTCTTTTTTGCAGATTTTGTGTGTCCTCCTCACAATTTGCTTTCCCTTTGTATCATAAGCAAACTTGGCTACATTACATTGGACTTCATCCAAGTCATTAATATAGATTGTAAGTAGTTGAGGCCCTAGCACCGATCCCTGTGGCATCCCACTAGTTACCGTTTGCCAACCAGAAATGAGTTTATGGAGGGTAGAAGATGGGGAGCCAGCCAGGAGTCGAGTCTGGAAGAGACACGCATGGAGTTGGGAAAGTCAATGAATAACTCAGCCATGCAGGCCAGCCATACTAAGTCAGTCTGTAGTGAGTTAGCCAGAGTAAAGTTTGGAGGATGGGTAAATATAATTTAAAATCAGTATATCCAGCAGTTCTCTTAGGTGACTAATTATCAACATGTTTGCCAGCTGAACTGACAAGTACCAGTAGCGGGTGGCCAGACTAAATAGAGACATGGCTTGGATGCATCCAACCCAACCGTCACTCGCTGTGACTAGTGGGGTGCCATAGGGTAGGGATCAGTGCTGGGGCCTCAAATATTTACAATCTATATTAAAGACTTGGATGAAGGGACTATAATAAGACAAGAGTCCTGTTATTATCAACTGACTCCGGGTGTGTACCCGATTTCTTTTATTCAACCTCGGCTAAGTACAAGATTTGACTTCCTGTATTGCCTCAATGGCATCAGACAGTGGCTCCCTCTGGTGTCTGGTGACCCCAATCATTAATATATTACAAGATCCCTCTTTCAAGATCTTAGTATCAGTCACTTTACAATACAAGACGATCTGGGGCTTTCCGCTCACGAGTTTATCGTCTCAGTTCAACATTAGTTCGAGGCACCTCAAGTTCTCATCAGTCATCATGCATGCCTGGGCAATCACGATGGCCTTTTTCAAGTCCAGTTTCTCTTCGGCCAATAACTCCTGAAGAATCACATCATGGTTGATGTCCATCACGAAAACGTCTCTCAACATGTCCTCCAGCGTGTTCCCGAAGCTATACGGCTCGGCAACACGTTGTAGGTCGGCGGCGAATCCCAACACATCTTGGCCCTCGGCACGGACATGCGTGTAGAAGCGATAGCGATGATCTCTTCCTTTGGCTTTAGATGGTCACACACCAAATCACACAATTCCTCATAAGATTTGGCAGTTGGACGTAAAGGTGAGAGAAGGTCCTTCATGATGCCGTAAACCTTCTGACCACAGACGGTGAGGAGAACTGCCCTGCGACGGACTGCATCAGCCTCCTCCTCCATGTCATTGGCAATAAAATATTGATCCAGGCGGTTGACAAAATCCACCCAATCCTCGCCATCCACGAATTTGTGCAGAATTCCAATAGTGCCCATTGTAAATAAGAAAGTAATATGACCTTACTATACAGCACAAATGCACATGAGAGAAGGTCACTCTGTGACCAGTAACCTTTATTCCAGCACTGAAGTGGAGAAGATGGGTGGAGCTTCCCCTTTTATACCTGAAAGTCCAGGTTAGGAGTGTCTCCCACAAGTTCACCACCTAGTGGTCAGTGTTCTCACGGTGTACAACTTAGGTCAGTTTATACATGGGTTACAATGACAGTTGAATACATGACATCACCTCACCCCCCCCCCACCCCCCCAAAGTCTTATTGGGATCACAGGTTGAGTCTCTCTGGTGGTTTACGCTCCCTTGTAGAGCGCCTGAGTTGGGGCTCCGGTTGTTGGGCGCTGGCCTGAGTGTCTGCTGTTTGCGGTACCTCAGGCCTGTCCGGACTGCCCACAGTGACTGGGCTCTCCTCCACTTGGTTCCGGTGTTCGGTCACCTGTGGTGGAGTAAACTCTACGTCGTGTTCTTCCTCTGCTTCTTCTGTGGGGTTGCTGAACCTCCTTTTAGTTTGATCCACGTGTTTGTGGCAGATTTGTCCATGGGTAAGTTTAACTACCAGAATCCTATTTCCCTCGTCGGCAACCACAGTGCCTGCGAGCCATTTGAGCCCTACAGCGTAATTGAGGACAAAGACAGAGTCATTGACATCAATACATCGCGCCCTCGCATTCCCGTCATGGTAGTCACATTGTGACCGGCGCCTGCTCTCAACAATTTCTTTCATGGTGGGGTGTATAAGGGATAACCGGGTTTTGAGCGTCCTTTTCATTAGTAGCTCTGCGGGTGGAACCCCTGTGAGCGAGTGTGGTCGGGATCCATTGGCCAACAGGAAGCATGATAAGCAGCTTTGTAGGGAACCCTCTTGGATTCTGAGCATCCCCTGTTTGATTATCGGCACTGCTCGTTCCGCCGGTGCCGTTCTGACATGGTTGATGCCATTTCCTGCCATGAAGTCCTGGAATTCAGTGCTTGTGAAGCACGGGCCATTGTCGCTGACTAAGATGTCCGGTAGACCGTGGGTGGCGAACATTGCCCGTAGACTTTCTATCGTTGCAGAGGATGTGCTTGAATTGAGAATGTCGCACTCGATCCATTTGGAGTAGGTGTCTACTACAACCAAAAACATTTTACCCATGAAAGGACCTGTGTAGTCCACATGGATACGTGACCAATGCTTGGCGGGCCAGGACCAGGGGCTAAGGGGGGGCTTTCCTGGGTGCATTGCCCAGCTGGGCACACGTGTTGCACCTGCGAACAAAAAGTTCAAGGTCTGCATCTATCCCTGGCCACCAAACGTGTGACCTGGCAATTGCCTTATCGTGACAATGCCCGGGTGCTCATTGTGGAGTTCTCTGATGAACACCTCTCTGCCCACCTGGGGCATGACTACACGGTTTCCCCACAGTAGGCAATCGGCCTGAATCGAGAGTTCATCCTTGTGCCTGTGAAATGGTTTAAATTCCTCAGGGCATGCCCCATACGTGGCTGCCCAGTCCCCATTCAGGACACATTTCTTGACTAAAGACAGTAGCGGGTCACTATTTGTCCAGACTTTGATCTGACGGGCTGTCACGGGCGAGCCTTCGCTTTCGAAAGCTTCAACAGCCATGACCATCTCAGCATCATGCTCGGTAGCCCCCTCAGTGGTGGCTAGCGGGAGCCTGCTGAGTGCATCGGCGCAGTTTTCAGTGCCCGGTCTGTGCTGAATGGTATAGTCATAGGCGGCTAACATGAGTGCCCACCTCTGTATGCGGGCCGACGCATTTGCATTTATGGCCTTATTGTCGGCCAAAAGGGACGTTATGGGTTTGTGATCTGTCCCCAGCTCAAATTTCCTGCCAAACAGGTACTGGTGCATTTTTTTTACTGCATATACACATGCAAGCGCTTCCTTTTCTACCATCCCATAGCCCCTTTCTGCCAGGGATAGACTTCTGGAGGCATAAGCTACCGGCTATAACTGACCCTTGGCATTGACATGCTGCAACACACACCTGACCCCATAGGACGTCGCATCGCACGTTAAAACAAGTTTCTTACATGGGTCATATAGCGTTAACAGATTGTTGGAGCATAACAAATTGCGTGCTCTATCAAAAGCCCTTTCCTGGCTGTCCCCCCAGACCCATTCGCGACTTTTGCGTAGGAGCACGTGTAGCGGCTCTAACAGCATGCTTAATTTGGGAAGAAAGTTCCCAAAATAGTTCAGGAGCCCCAGGAACGAATGCAGCTCCGTCGTGTTACGGGGTCTGGGTGCTCTCTGGATCGCTTCCGTTTTGGACGCGGTAGGTCTGATCCCGTCTGCTGCTACCCTCATCCCCAGGAATTCTACCTCTGGAGCTAGGAAGACGCACTTCGTCTTTTTCAGTCGCAGACCTACCCGGTCCAGTCTGCGCAACACCTCCTCCAGGTTGTGGAAGTGTTCTTCAGTATCACAACCCGTGATGAGGATGTCGTCTTGAAAAATCACCGTCCCTGGAATCGACTTGAGGAGACTTTCCATGTTTCGTTGAAAGATCGCGGCGGCCGAGCGAATCCCGAACGGACATCTGTTGTACTCAAACAACCCCTTGTGTGTCGTGATGGTGGTCAGCTTCTTCGACTCACTTGCCAGTTCCTGGGTCATGTAAGCTGAGGTCAGGTCCAATTTTGAAAAAAGTTTGCCACTGGATAGCGTCGCAAAGAGGTCCTCCGCTCTCGGTAGCGGGTACTGGTCTTGGAGTGACACCCGATTGATGGTGGCCTTGTAATCGCTACATATCCTGACCGACCCATCCGCCTTGAGCACCGGCACAATTGGGTTTGTTGATGCGGTTTCTTTTCCCTCAATCTGTTTCAGCGAATACACTGACTCGAACACTTTACAGTATAGTTCAGACTAACTTTATTCAGGCTTCATCGATGAAGTCTTGCTCTGATAAAGAGGCACCGACTCCATGAGTCTGTCGAATCCACCAGAGCAAGCAAAAATCATTACAAAAACAAGACAGTTATACAGTTCAAGATCGGTACAACCCCTTTTCATTGTCCTATCACATCAACTACCGTGGCATAGATACAAACTAAATTAGTAATTTACACAGTGAAGTAAGCAATGTCCCTAATCATGAGTGATGATTAAGTCATCTCCAGCTTATCTTTGTTTTGCAGGCAAGGAATGCACAGTTCTGCTTCTCTGGGTATTCCTACAGTTTGGCCCCTACATCTGTTGCTACATTCCCATTATGATCAGACGGTTCCTCAAGGTTGTTTCACAAGAACAAGTCACTCATTGTTCTCCCCTATAGTGAGATCTGAAGAGTCAGCGATAACCATGAGCGGCCATTTTAGAAAGAGTTAATACATTTGAAATTAGTATGGATAATACATATAAAGTTAGTAGTTAAATTGATACAGTTTCTCATTTCCCCCTTTTATCATTTTATGATAACTCAGTTTCTTAATCCAGGATTATGGCATTTAATCTTTCACATTCTTGCTCCACGTGATCATAATCCTTATTTCCAGTAGAGTCTCCATTCCCCTTGGTCAGAAGCATCATCCGCTTATGTTATTAAGGGAGTCTCCCATTTTGGCGAGGAGACATTTTAAAGGGTTAAACATATAAAGATACAAAGGATTCCAATGCCGAGGTACGTTGCCATGTTGATCCCCCAGTCGTACCAGCCACCAAAGCCCCACTGGCTCCAATAATCCGTTTTCTTTAATTTCTCAACTTCCTTTCGGATGTGCCCCACCAAGTCATTTATTTCCTCAGAGTCGTTAGGAATGTACGTGCAACATTCAGATCCTATTGGGGCACACGTCCCACCCTTTTCTGCTAGCAGATAGTCTAAAGCCATTCTATTCTGTAGGGCGACCGTACGTATGGCTACCATTTCAGTATTGAGTTTACTCAATGCCTCGGCTGTGTCATTGGCCACTTATTCAAGGATGGAGGCTACAAGCCGGATTTCCTTTATTGCCCTGGCCGTCCCATAACCGGGGAATAGGATAGTGAAGAACCGCTCAGTTTCTGTAATAGTTCGCTTGGAACGATAATGGTGATGATCTGCTAAAGAGGGCAAGTGGTGAATGTACAGCACCACATATCCCAAATAGCAAGATCCTGTCCAATTCTGTGGAAGCCAGGGGTATGCTTTATGCCCACAAATGAAGTAAGTACCATTATATGCGGGCAAGTCCCGATCACCAAGCCTGCTTCCATCGGTATTCCATGGAGGCATTTCACAATTACTCTTCCCTATTGGTAGGCCTCCCTTATCATCCCGAGTCAAGCATATGATCCCTTTCCCCGAGGTATTAGTAAGAAACAGATACGGTGGAGATTTAGAGGTGTCATATAGGGGCATATAACTTCCCTTAAAAAGGTTCGTGTGGGCATATCCCTCAGCTTCTGAATTCCAACTTGAACCATTTCCTTTCAGGAACCATGTTGCCATTTCTGACCTGTTAAAGGGGATGGGTCTCAATGGGATACCTCCGGTTGAATGGATAGGTATATATGCATAGACCCAGCAACTAGAGATGTTACTTCTTTTGGCATAAGTGTATGACATGTACAAAAAGGTATTGACATGTAAGTCGGGCATCACAGGTATTATAAGAGTGACCAGGAAACACAGTCCTAATGTCCATTTCCATTTACTAATGGGGTTGGTGATTACTTTTCCTTGTTTCTGTTTCTTGGAGCTTGTGTGTAGGACATAGCATGGATCCATGGTGGTCTTCCCTCTGTTTTCACCGCGATGGTAATAGTTCACGACACTTGATACAGACCTTCGAACCGGGGTTGGAGTGTGTTCTTTCTTCTGAACGTCAGGCGACGGAATGCCGCAGGGAAAGTCCTTATCTCGTTACGGAGAAGAGAAAGTCTAAAACAAAAGGAATGGTTAGAAGGGCTGATAAATTTCAATTATTGGAGAGTGATAAGTTTACAATGATGCAGGTGAACCCAGGCGCTTCTTCCTTCGACCTTGGCGGCAGTGGGGGTAGTGAATAGCACCTGGAAAGGCCCCTCCCATCGAGGCTCCAATCCCTTCCGAATCCATTTCTTAATCAGGACATACTTTCCTGGTGCCACGAGAGACGATTCAGGTAAGACTGGGAGGTCGAGGTGAGCATCTCGGACCTGGTTGTGGGCTATTCGCAGAGCTTGAGTCAAGGCAAGAACATCGGTAGTCATTTCCTCAGTCATATGGTGGAATTGGAGGGAACATTCTGATTCCATGGGGTCCCAAGGGGCCTACCATAAATGACCTCAGTGGGAGTCAGTCTAGCCTTACCGGCGGGTGTAGTTCAGATCTGGAATAGGGCTATGGGAAGGAGTTTGAGCCAATTGAGTCCGGTTGATGCTACCAGTTTTGCAAGCTTGGTTTTAAGAGTTTGATTAGCACGCTCAACTAGTCCCGTAGCTTGGGGTCCATAGACACAATGCAGCAGCTGGTTAATGCGCATCTGGGAACAGAATTCCTTGTTAATTTGGCCAATAAAGTGAGGGCCATTATCGGAACTCAGTCGAGCTGGGATACCATATCTAGGAACGATTTCCCTCATTAACACTTTAACAACAGTTTGAGCCTTATTGTCCAGGGTAGGGTAAGCCTCGATCCATTTGCTAAACACATCTACTATTACTAAAACATATTTGTAACACTGAACTCTTTGCAACTCAATGTAGTCCAACTGCAAGGTCTCAAAGGGACCTTCTGGTAGGGGCGTCTTACCCCAATCACAGAAGAATCCTTTTCCCGGATTATGCTGTTGGCAATCAAGGCAGCGACTGATTCTCAGGCTCGCCCAGTCACTGAATTCGACTGGCGAGATGATGCCTTCCCTCAGCAGGCGGTCAAATTCGCCTTCTATCTTTTCCCACATAACGTACGGCACCGCTCTGGCCTTGTGGTGTAAAGGCCTGCCGTCCGGGTTTATATGAATCACTACCTTGGTCCCCATGAAAGTGCCAATGCCGGGTTGAAATAATGAGTCAAATTTGTCCAGGACCTGTGAGCATGATACTCGCTCCACAGAAGAAATTGCATTGACATCACCCCATTTCCCGTTCATGACAGCAAGCCAACTCCTCCCCAGTAGTGTGGGACCGTCCCCCGGGACAATCCAGGGTGGCAACCTGTTCTCCGAATCTTTGTGGGTCACGACTACCGTGGCACTGCCTAGCACCGGAATGATCTCCTTTGTATATGTCCGTAGCTGTGCGTCAATCGGCAATACTTTTGGCCTCCTGGCCTTAGACGCCCACAACTTGTTGAACTGTTTGATACTCATCAGGGACTGGCTGGCCCCCGTGTCTAGCTCCATTGATACTGGGATGCCATTGAGGAGCACTTTCATCATTATCGGTGGTGTCCTGGTGTATGAACCGTATATGTGCTCCATATGAACTCGCTGAACTTCAGCTTCTAGCGATTTCCCCCAGTGTCCGTTTGGTCTCGTAGGGCTTACATCGGGCCCGTCCTCCTCGTACATCAACCTGGCTGCAGGCTTCCTGCACATAAGCCCCAAGTGACCGCTGACGTTGCAGTTTCTGCAGGTATATTGCTGATTCCTGCAAGCTCTGGCTGTGTGTTTGCTTCCACACCTCCAACACGAGCCGTTGTTGGAAACAAAAGGTCCATTACCAGTCGATCGTCTCTGACTGTCTCTGTAACTGTTCTTAAACGCACCATTGACAGGTGTTGATGGCCCCATTACTGACCGCATTGTCCCTTGCGATGACATGAATCGCCGTTCAGCTAGCCATTGTCTCTCTTGAATTCCCCCTTTGGGTTCGACTACATGCTCGGGCATGTCCTATTGCCCCTGTCTGCCTGGAGAACTGTGTGCCGCGTTAACAATGTTGACTCCCTGTCCATTTGCTGAATTTAAACCAAGATTTTTGTCAAACATCATTCTGGTCTCTTCCTCCCCTGATACAAATGTCTGGGCTATCAAAGTCGCTGTTTCCAGGGTCAAGTCTTTGGTCTCAATCAGTTTCCTGAAAACCCCAGCATGCCCGATGCCCTCAATGAAAAAGTTCCGCATCATCTCCACTCTGAATGCTTCTGGGAACTTACATAGGCTCGCCAGGCGCCGGAGGTCTGCCACGAAGTCTGGAACGCTTTGCCCTTCTTGCCGCCGGTGTTTGTAAAACCGGTGTCTCGCCATGTGCATGCTGCTCGCCAGTCTAAAGTGTTCCCCGATCAACTTACTGAGTTCTTCAAAAGTCTTGTCCGCCGGCTTCTCTGGCGCTAGAAGGTCCTTCATCAGGGAGTACGTTCTGGATCCACAAACCGTCAGGAGATGAGCCCTGCGTTTGTCGGCCGAATCCTGTCCCAACCATTCCTTAGTAATGAAAATTTGCTGTAGTCTCTCAATAAAATCATCCCAATCATCACCAACACAGTACCTTTTCTGTTCTGCTAGTGGCCATGCTCGGGTGGTTTAAATCCCAGTTTCTCGTCGCCAATAATATGTCCTTACTATACTGCACAAATGCACACGAGGCCCATACTAGAGAGAAGGTCACTCTGTGACCAGTTACCTTTATTAGCCAGCACTGAAGTGGAGAAGATGGGTGGAGCTTCCCCTTTTATACCTGAAAGTTTGAGCAGGTTGGGCCTATACTCCTTGGAGTTTAGAAGACTGAGAGGTGATCTTATTGAAACGTATAAGATTCTGAGGGTGCCTGACAGGGTAGATGCAGAGAGGATGTTTCCTCTCATGGGGGAATCTAAAACTAGGGGGCATAGTCTCAGAATTGGGGGTCGCCCATTTAAAACGGAAATGAGGAAGAATTTCTTCTCTCGGAGGGTCGTAAATCTTTGGAATTCTCTGCCCCAGAGTGGTGTCCTCTATGGTGTGTCGAACCTGTTGAATTATTTAATTCCTCTGCCTGATTTTATTACTTTCTCAGTATTTTGCTCCCCTCTTGTGGGGGCTGGGTCATTGGATATATTTAAGGTGGAGATAGACAGATTTTTGAACGATAAGGGAGTAAAGGGTTATGGGTAGCGGGCAGGGAAGTGGAGTTGAGGCCAAGATGAGATCAGCCATGATCTTATTAAATGGCGGAGCAGGCTCGAGGCCTACTCCTGCTCCTATTTCTTAAGTTCATATGTTCTCACAACAGCCTTACAACCCAAAGGGAACCCTAAATTTTTAAAACTCTGGCACTCCCCCACTGCCCTATCATTGGTAGTTGTCCCTTCAGCCGTCTGGGTCCCACGCTCAGGAATTCCTCCTTAAACCTCTCTGCCCCTCCCTCTTTCACACTATGGTGTGTCGAACCTGTTGAATTATTTCATTCCTCCTGTTGTGTATGTATAATATAAGTATATACCCTGTACACTCAATGTACAGTTACATAAGACTACTGGATGTATCTTCACACTGTGTACACTATACCTGTACCACCAGGGGGTGCAACTGGTGGAGACCTAGGGGTCACCTGCACACTGCAGGTAACCAGGTATAAAAGGGAGCTCACCATACTGTACCCTCACTCAGGAGCTGCAATAAATGGACTAAGGTCACCACAGTTCAAGTACAATACCTTACCTCGTGGAGTCATTACTAGGGTGCTTACAGACACAATAACTCCGCCCGATTTTATTACTTTCTCAGTAGTTTGCTCCTCTCTCGTCCTGACTCTTGCTGGGCATGGGGATGGGGGCATCAGGAGATGGTGCCACACGTGCCCACTGCCCTTTGTGTGAGACCGGACAGTGAGTACTGGGACTATTTGGCCATGGGAAGCATCACAGCTAAAGCCAACCACACCTGACATCCACAAGCGTGCCCACTTTCCCTCCAGGTTCACGACGTATTGAACAGGTGCAGAAACCCTGGCTGCTTTTCTTTCCTATCGCCAGTTGCAACTTCCTCCCCAAGAAACCGAGCTGCCACATGTGCTTAGTAAAGAGAGAAAGAACTTGTACAGGTATTTTTATCGTGCCTCAGAATGTCCCAAAACGCTTCACAGCCAATGACATATTTTTGAAGTGTAGTCACTGTTGTAAGATCCACACCGCGGCCCAGGACAACCTCGGGAGCCTTCTATTAACAAGAGCAGGCATTGACGACGAGATCCAACACCGTCTCCAGTGCACCAGTGTAGCCTTCGGCCGCCTGAGGAAAAGAGTGTTTGAAGACCAGGCCCTCAAACCTGCCATTAAGCTCATGGTCGACAGGGCTGTAGTAATACCCGCCCTCCTGTATGGCTCAGAGACATGGACCATGTATCAAGTCGCTGGAGAAAATACCACCAACGATGTCTCCGCAAGATCCTACAAATCCCCTGGCGCACCAACATCAGCGTCTTCATTCAGGCTAACGTCCCCAGCATTGAAGCACTGACCACACTCGACCAGCTCCGCTGGACAGGCCACATAGTTTGCATGCCAGACACGAGACTCCCAAAGCAAGGGCTCGACTCGGAGCTCCCTCATGGCAAACGAGCCAAAGGTGGGCAGAGGAAACGTTTCAAGGACACCCTCAAAGCCTCCCTGATAAAGTGCAACATCCCCACTGACACCTGGGAGTCCCTGGTCAAAGACCACCCTAAGTGGAGGAAGTGCATCCGGGAGGGCGCTGAGCACCTCGAGTCTCAACACCGAGAGCATGCAGAAACCAAGCGCAGACAGCGGAAAGAACATGCGGCAAACCAGTCCCACCCACCCCTTCCCTCAACGACTATCTGTCCCACCTGTTCAGCCACCAAAGAACTCACTCCAGGAGTGGAAGCAAGTCTTCCTCGATTCCGAGGGACTGCCTATGATGATGATAGGAAATGTGCAGCTGATTTGCGCACAGCAAGCTCCCACAAACAGAAACGTGATAATGACCTGATAATCTTTTTTTTAGTGATGTTGGTTGAGGGATAAATATTGGCTTGGACAATGGGGAGAACGCCCCTGCTCTCCTTCAAAATAGTGCTATGGGATATTTCACATCCACCGGAGAAAGCAGACGGGGCCTCGGTTTAATGTTTCATTGGCTACCGGTTAAGCAACGTCTCGATTTTAAAATTCTCATCCTTGTGTTCAAATCCCCCCATGGCCTCGCCCCTCCCTATCTCTGTAACCTCCTCCAGCCCTACAACCCTCCGTGATCTCTGCGCCCCTCGAATTATTGACCTTCCCCAATTTTAATCACTCCACCATTGAACATAAGAACATAAGAATTAGGAACAGGAGTAGGCCATCTAGCCCCTCGAGCCTGCTCCGCCATTCAACAAGATCATGGCTGATCTGGCCGTGGACTCAGCTCCACTTACCCGCCCACTCCCTGTAACCCTTAATTCCCTTATTGGTTAAAAATCTAAAAATCTATCTGTGACTTGAATACATTCAATGAGCTATCCTCAACTGCTTTCTTGGGCAGAGAATTCCACAGATTCACAACCCTCTGGGAGAAGAAATTCCTTCTCAACTCGGTTTTAAATTGGCTCCCCCGTATTTTGAGGCTGTGCCCCCTAGTTCTAGTCTACCCGACCAGTGGAAACAACCTCTCTGCCTCTATCTTGTCTATCCCTTTCATTATTTTAAATGTTTCTATAAGATCACCCCTCATCCTTCTGAACTCCAACGAGTAAAGACCAAGTCTACTCAATCTATTATCATAAGGTAACCCCCTCATCTCCAGAATCAGCCTAGTGAATCGTCTCTGTACCCCCTCCAAAGCCAGTATATCCTTCCTTAAGTAAGGTGACCAAAACTGCACGCAGTACTCCAGGTGCAGCCTCAGCACTACCCTATTGGTGGCTGTGCCTTATGTTGCCAAGGCCCAAAGCTCTGGAATTCCCTCCCTAACCCTCTCCCCATCTCTACCTCTCCTCCTTTAGACCACTACTTAAAACCTATCTCTTGGACCAAGCTTTTAGTCACCTGTCCCTTATATGGCTCCACGCCAAATTTTTGGTCTGATAACACTCCTGTGAAGTGACTTGGGACGTTTTACTACATTAAATGCGCTATATAAAAACAAGTTGTTGTAACCAATATTTTTATAATTAATAAAGAAAAGTATTTGAAGAAATTGAAAAAAATCCCTAATTATTTTATGCCCCTATGATTTTTTTCCTGAGCGTCGCACGCTGCATTGTCCTAGAGATAAATCTTCAGAAGGTCGTGGGTTCAAATCCCACTCCAGGGATTTGAGCAAGAAAAATCTTGGCTGACACTCCCAGTGCAGTACTGAGGGAGCCCTGCACTGTCGGAGGGGCAGTACTGAGGGAGTGCCGCACTGTCGGAGGGGCAGTACTGAGGGAGTGCCGCACTGTCGGAGGGGCAGTACTGAGGGAGTACGGCACTGTCGGAGGGGCAGTACTGAGCGAGTGCCGCACTGTCGGAGGGGCAGTACTGAGGGAGTGCCGCACTGTCGGAGGGGCAGTACTGAGGGAGCGCTGCACTGTCGGAGGGGCAGTGCTGAGGGAGTACGGCACTGTCGGAGGGGCAGTGCTGAGGGAGTACGGCACTGTCGGAGGGGCAGTGCTGAGGGAGCGCCGCACTGTCGGAGGGGCAGTACTGAGGGAGCGCCGCACTGTCGGAGGGGCAGTACTGAGGGAGCGCCGCACTGTCGGAGGGGCAGTGCTGAGGGAGCGCCGCACTGTCGGAGGGGCAGTGCTGAGGGAGCGCCGCACTGTCGGAGGGGCAGTGCTGAGGGAGCGCCGCACTGTCGGAGGGGCAGTGCTGAGGGAGTGCCGCACTGTCGGAGGGGCAGTACTGAGAGAGCACCGCACTGTCGGAGGGGCAGTACTGAGGGAGCGCCGCACTGTCGGAGGGGCAGTACTGAGGGAGCGCCGCACTGTCGGAGGGGCAGTACTGAGGGAGCGCCGCACTGTCGGAGGGGCAGTACTGAGGGGGCGCCGCACTGTCGGAGGGGCAGTGCTGAGGGAGTGCCGCACTGTCGGAGGGGCAGTGCTGAGGGAGCGCGGCACTGTCGGAGGGGCAGTGCTGAGGGAGCGCCGCACTGTCGGAGGGGCAGTACTGAGGGAGCGCCGCACTGTCGGAGGGGCAGTGCTGAGGGAGTGCCGCACTGTCGGAGGGGCAGTACTGAGGGAGTGCCGCACTGTCGGAGGTGCCGTCTTTCGGATGAGACGTTAAACCGAGGCCCCGTCTTCCCTCTCAGGTGGATGTAAAAGATCCCACGGCACTATTTCAAAGAAGAGCAGGGGAGTTATCCCCGGTGTCCTGGGGACAATATTTATCCCTCAACCAACATCACAAAAAAATTGATGATCTGGTCATTTTCACATTGCTGAGTGTGGGAGCTTGCTGTGCACAAATTGGCGTTTCCCACATTGCAACAGTGACTGCACCTCAAAAGTACTTCATTGGCTGTAAAGCGCTTTGGGACGAAGGGTGGCCGTGAAAGGCGCTATAAAAATGCAGGTCTTTCACTTTTGTCAATTCCTGGAGACTCCAGGTCAATGCGGGAGGGTTTGGCAACCGGCCTCTGCAGTCGGAGCACGTAACTTCCCACCATGCCCCGGAGTGGGCGGGCCTGTTGACGTGTACGTGGCCCGGGTTCACCGCACCCCGGAGTGTCGCTGCCGCTGATTGGCCGGACCCGCCGAGCCAATGGGAGGCGACGGCCTTGGTTACTAGGCTAAAGATGGCGGCGGTGTTGGAGCTGGACGGCCTCGGGCACGGACCGCACGGACACCGGCACCCGACGGCGGAGGAGCTGGAGGCGGTAAGGGCAGCGCCGGGGCCGCGACAGGCACACCTTGGGGGAGGGGGGGAAGAGAGAGAGTCCGTCCCCGATACCTCCCGATACCTCCCGATACCCGGGGAGAGTCCGGCCCCGATACCCGGGGAGAGTCCGGCCCCGATACCCGGGGAGAGTCCGGCCCCGATACCTCCCGATACCCGGGGAAAGTCCGGCCCCGATACCCGGGGAGAGTCCGTCCCCGATACCCGGGGAGAGTCCGTCCCCGATACCTCCCGATACCCGGGGAGAGTCCGGCCCCGATACCCGGGGAGAGTCCGGCCCCGATACCTCCCGATACCCGGGGAGAGTCCGGCCCCGATACCTCCCGATACCCGGGGAGAGTCCGGCCCCGATACCTCCCGATACCCGGGGAGAGTCCGGCCCCGATACCTCCCGATACCCGGGGAGAGTCCGGCCCCGATACCTCCCGATACCCGGGGAGAGTCCGGCCCCGATACCTCCCGATACCCGGGGAGAGTCCGGCCCCGATACCCGGGGAGAGTCCGGCCCCGATACCTCCCGATACCCGGGGAGAGTCCGGCCCCGATACCCGGGGAGAGTCTGTCCCCGATACTTCACGATACCCGGGGAGAGTCTGTCCCCGATACCTCCCGATACCCGGGGAGAGTCCGGCCCCGATACCTCCCGATACCCGGGGAGAGTCCGGCCCCGCTGCCCCCCGATACCCGGGGAGAGTCCATCCCCGATACCCGGGGAGCGTCCGGCCCCGATACCCGGGCGAATCCAGTCTGGTTCCCGGGCAAAGGCTGAACCCCCAAATCCTTCTGCTATCCAACATCACTCAGCCTTTTCCCATCAAAAGTATAACTTTTTTTAACCAAAATGTAGCGCTTCACTTTCCTGACATTGGATCCATTGATGTACACCGTGAACAGTACCCGTCTCAGAACACAACTCTGGGACATCACTGCCCTTCCAACCAGCCACAGTCTGTCTCTGTCGTCCCTTCCGTCCAATATGTTTTTATTCCAATATGTCCCCTAATTCCATACCTCTTCCTCCATGGTACCTTGTAAAGGATTTCCGTACACCACATTCACTGCACATTTTCCCAACCACCTTACCTGTCAGTCCTTGAAAGAACGCTGCCTCAACTTATCTGCTGCTTATTCCCTCATCTGTGCCTTTGTTACCTCTAGTCTAGACTATTCCAACGCACTCCTGGCCGGCCTCCCATCTTCTACCCTCCATAAACGTAAGATCATTTAAAACTCTGCTGCCTGTGTCCTAACTCGCACCAAGTCCCGTTCACCATTACCAATGTTCCCTATAATTTTTCAAAATACTGCACATGCATTTGCATCAAAAAGCCAGCAGCACAGTATCCCCGGAGCGCTGTGCAGCCGCATAGCTTAAGGAGAGCTTTGCCCATCACCTCCTGTGCTCGCCGACCTATATTAGCTCCTGGTTAAGCAATGTCTCGATTTAAAAAGAAAAAAAATTCTTGTTTTCAAATCCCTCCATAATCACCTCCAAGATCTCTGCGCTCCTTCAATTCTGGCCTCTTTACATCACCGATTCTAATTGCTCCATTAGCGACCGTGCCTTCAGCTATCGAGGCCCCAAGCTCTGGAGCTCCCTGCCTAAACCTCGCCACCTCCCTCCTCCTTTAAGACGCTCCTTAAACCTTACCTCGTTGACCAAGCTCTGCCGTAATTTCTTGTGACGCGGTGTCAATTTTTTGTCTTGTAATACTCCTGTGAAGCGCCTTTGGACGTTTTACTGCGTGAAAGGTGCTATATAAATACAAGTTGTTAAATGGCAGAGCAGCCTCGATGGCCGTATAGCCTCCTCCTGCTATTTCTTATGTTCTTGTGACGTGTGGGGAACTCGGGAGGAACAGGGAACGATGCACCCGTGGTTCCCCAAGCTCTCCACCACTGGGGGTTTTCCTCACCTCGTGTCTGGGTCTGTTGTAGATGCTTTGATAGAGAATGATCGCTGTGATTGGTCAGCAACTCCATTATCACTGGATCATCGATTCCCAGGAAGGTAGAGGCAGAGCTAAATGGATTTGGGTCTTTTTTTCATCTAGCAATTCCTAAGCTGATGTGTTGATGCAGCAAATTGCTGTGATCGGGAACGAGCTTCCTGAAAGGGCGGTGGGAGCAGATTCAATAGTAACTTTCAGAAGGGAATTGGATAAATACTTAAAGGAGACATTTGCAGGGCTATCGGTAAAGAGCAGGGGGAGTAGGACTAATTGGGTCACTCAGTCGGCACAGGCACGATGGGCCGAATGGCCTCTTGTGCTGTGAGATTCTATAAAGAAAAGGGGACAAGAACTTTTTTTAAATTGTCGGGATGTGGGCCTCGCTGGCAAGGATGGCATTTATTGCCCTTGAGAAGGTGGTGGTGAGCCGCTGCCTTGAAACAACTTAGTGCCTTGCTAGGCTGTTTCAGAGGGTAGTTCAGAGTCAACCTGTTGGTCTGGTGTCATCTCTAGGCCTAGGTGTAAGGATGGCAGATTTCCTTCCCTAAAGGTGAGCCAGATGGGTTTTAACGACAATCTGTTAGTTACAAGGTCACAATTACTGATACGAGTTTTTTATCCCAGATTTATTTATTTAACTGAATTTAAATTCCCCAGCGCCATTTGAACTTGTCACCGGATCACGAGTCCAGGCCTCGGGATTACTCGCCCAGTAACATAACCACTATGCTACCATTCCCTTTTTATTTATAACCTCAGATACTTTGCATTTATGGTGCTGTCCTTTCTGGGGTGTAAATTTAAACAGTTTCTCATGGGACTGAAATCTCCTACAGCACGCAAGCACTGTCACTTGTCTTATTCAGCATTCTGACACAATTTAAGACACGGTTAAGCTTTTGCTGTGCCTGTGATGCTCTTAAACTGCTCCCAATACCAGCGACAGTCCTACAGTCACCAGTACTACTGTTACGTGGTTCAAAGTGCTCTCTTCAGAGACTAGCCACGGAGCAAGAAACCGTTTCCACTGGCAGGAGGGTCGGTAATCAGAGGACAGAGATTTAAGATCATTGACAGAAGAACCAGAGGTGAGATTGTTATGTCTTTATGCTCTAACAATGACTCCACGAGGTAGTGTGTTGCACTTGAACTATAGTGACCGTAGTCCTTTATCAGTTAACTCCAGAGTGAGGATCACATCTGGTAGCCTGCCTTTTATACTAGACCAGGCACACCTGTACAGGTAACCTACGAGTCTCCCACTGCTATGCCCTCTGGTGGCACACCTTGATATAGTACCAACAGTGGCCATGTAAGATACATGACATCACTCCCCCCTGAACCCTCAGTGCAAATCACCTCTGCATTAACTATGTTCTGGGCTTAGCTCTATATGGGTGCTGTCTGGTAGACCTCTGGCTCAACCTTGGGTGGGTAGTTGGTGCAGAAGCGTGCTGGTGGTTGCTGTTTGTGTGTCTGCTCCTGACCACTCCATTCTCCCCCCTTCCCACGTTGGTGTGGCGGAGGCTCTTGGCATTCATGTACCTACAAGTTCAGGTAGGTTTTGTGTTTTTTTATGTGGTTCTGTGGTGCGGTGACCGGTGCGTAAGGATAAGCTAGTTCCGGAGCTGCTGGGTGGTGTCAGTGGGAAGCCGGTTGGCTCGCGTAGCCTGCTCTCATGGCTGTTGACGTGGTCCCTAGCATCAGGCAGATTCACAGATGTCTGTGACGCCCCCCCCCCCCCGTCCTTTCTTTACGCGCTGGGTCCCAGCTGCTCCCTGAGGAGCTGTCTTCTAGCAGTGCACAGGGAACCGCTGACTCGCAGGCCTGAGCGTCGCTTGGTTCGTAATCCTGGCTGTTACTTGTTTCCTCTGGGGAAACATTGGCGGGTGACGCTACATCTAGGGGTATGACCTTGGGGCAGTCTGCTCCTTCAGGCTTGTGGTTGTTGGGGCCATCGGTTGCCTGAGAGATGGAGCCAACCCAGGGCATGGTCTCACTACCGTTGCCCTGCTGAGGTCACTTGCCTTGCATCTCGTGTGTGCTGGCTGTTTGTGGCCACACTTCGTAGTGCCTGACTCTGGTCCCCGGGACGCAGGCTACAGCATTGGGTAGCCTGCTGGACCTGTGTGCAGCGGGTGTCTGCCTGCTGCATTAGCTGCATGCAGTGGGACTCCTGCATCGCACAGCTTTTTCTTGCTTATGATGCACACTCTAAGGGTCCGAACACAATCGCGCAACTTTTCCTCGCTGGTTGCATGTACACAATTCCGATCATCAATTACGCCTTTTACATGGTCAGTTACACACTTTACATGATCCGTTGCACTTTTACTCTCTAACTTACAATACTTGTTACATTGCTTAATTGTGTAGAACTGTCCCATTAATTGTAGTGGGTTGCAGGCCTCCTTTAAGAGAGCCTTGCTTGCTTCACCCTAATCCCCTTCGTGCCACGTGTTGCTCCATCAGCGCTGCACCTCGTGGTCTGGTCGCGGCCATCTTTGTCTGCATCGCCTCGTGGTTCGGGCACCATCTTTCCTTCGTCTACGATGTCGATCGTGGTGAACCCTCTTCTCCCCGGGTTCTGCCTCTGCAGTAGGGAAGTCGCTGCTGGATCTGTTTTTCTCCCTCCTGAGTCCTGCCACCGGAGCCTGGAAGGTGCGTTCAGGTCGTCTCAGCTGGATCATCTCCACGCAGTCGTGTTGAGCGGTCTGTGCCTCGGGTGCCGTGCTGGTCAGCTTATCGGTGCCGGGTCCACCCTCAGGTGAGGGCTTGCTTTGCCTCTGAGCGCAGAGGGCTTCGATCGCTGAGGGGTGAAGTCTTCCCACTTCCACTGGATCATCTCCATCTACTTTCTGCGAACAGCTTTGGTCCATCACCTGCAACAATCCACAGAGGTAACTAGTGTACTGCTCCATCATGGAGTACTTTTACATTCACACTACCAACGACTGAGATGATTTCATTGGTGTAGGTGCGCAGTTTTGCCTGAACCGGGGCCAACTCTGGTCGTTCAGCCGGATTGTCCCATAGCCTCTCGAAGGCTCCTTGATTCATCTCTGACTGGCTTGCCCCTGTGTCCACTTCCATGAAACTGGAATGCCATTTATCTCTACTTCCATCCTCAACGGGGAACACTCTGTGGTGCAGGTAAACATGCTATATGCCTGATCGTGGGGCTGGGCTGCCTCCCTGTCTAACGATTCGAAATCCACGTTGGATTCATGGCCATCTGCGGAATCCTTATTGACACAGTGAGTCATATTTCCCTTACACATTCACTGGAGGTGGCCCTTTGTGCCGCAGGCTTTGCAAACCTGGTCTTTAAAATGGCACTGGTGAGCCCAGTGATTCCCTCTGCAACGCCAGCATGGTGCTACTCGGTTAGCCCCCCTCGGGGGTGGGGTGGGGGGGGGGGGGGTCTATTCTCTCTTCCCTGAAAGGGTTCGCTCTCTACAGTCCAGCGTCTGAACGGCACCACTCGGTGCACAGTACCTGCCGGGTTTGAGTCCTGAGGGTGAGTTATCTGCTTAGAGCCACAGGTCAAGGTCATGAATGCCTGGCTCACAGAGATGGCCTTCTGCAGTGTGACTGTGGTGCCCGCCGGCAGTAGCTTATGAAGAAGGCCCTCATGGCCGATGCCAATGACAAAAATGTCCCGCAGCGCTTCGATAAAGTGGATGCCGAACTCACCCGGTGCCGCCAGCCTCCTGAGGTCTGCGGTGTACTTAGCAATTTCCTGGCCTTCGGGCCGTCGGTGGGTATAGAACCGGTGTCTGGCTGTGAGGATGCTCTCCTTGGGCTTGAGTTGCTCCTGGATCAGGGTTACGAGCTCCTTGTACGACTTGATCGTTGTCTTCGCTGGTGCCAGCAAGTCCCTGACGAGGCCAGAGACATTGGGCCCACAATTGGTCAGTTGGATAGCGCGGTGTTTATTAGCCAGTGTGGCCGGGTTGTCTCCTGCCAGGTTGTTTGCTGTAAAAAAAAAAAAAAAGTGTTCTAGCTTCTCCACAAAGGCATCCCAATCATCACCACCGGCGAACTGGTGCAATGTACCAAAGGTAGCCATTTTCGCGTGAAGGTCCGTAATCTCGTCACCAGTTGTTGTGTCCTTGGATGCTCTAACAATGACTCCACGAGGCAGTGTGTTGTACTTGAACTGTAGTGACCTTAGTCCTTTATTAGTTAACTCCAGAGTGAGGATCACACCTGGTGGGCCTGCCTTTTATACTAGGACAGGCACACCTGTACAGGTAACCTACGAGTCTCCCACTGGTGGCACACCGTGTGATAGTACCAACAGTAGCCATGTAAGATACATGACAGATGAGAAATATTTTCACGCAGTGAGTTGTTGTGATCTGGAACGTGCTGCCTGAAAGGACGGTGGAAGCAGATTCAATAGTAACTTTCAAAATGCAATTGGATAAATACTTGAATGGTTAAAAAAATGTCAGGGCTATGGGAACAGAACAGGGGGAGTGGGACTAATTGGATTGCTCTTTCAAAGCGACGGCACAGTCACGATGTGCCGAATGGTGGCCTGCGCTGTGTAATTCTGTAAAGTTGCTGGGGACACAGGGCGGCTCAATTGTTTTGCACACCGCTCTTTCACCTGGGCACGGACTCTGATTTAGTCTCACTGATGGGGCAAGAGACTGGTACAGGCTCAGCTCAGTTCACTGTAGGTGTGGGCCCACAGGAGGAAACAAACCACGGAGATGTGTGAAATGCACAATGTCGCATTAGTTCTGTTCTGAGATTGGTGAAAAGTCTGGGAGTGCTTGGTGCTGATTATGTTCCATTCACCAGCGCCATCATGCGCATTAAGGAATGAAAGACTTGCATTTCTATAGCGCCTTTCACGAACACCGGACATCAAAGCGCTTTACAGCCAATGAAGTACTTTTTGAAGTGTAGTCACTGTTGTAATGTGCCAATTTGTGCACAGCAAGCTCCCACAAACAGCAAATTGTCAATGACCAGATAATCTGTTTTAGTGATGTTGATTAAGGGGTTAATGTTGGCCCCAGGACACCTAGGAGAACTCCCCTGCACCATTTTGAAATAGTGCCATCTTTTCTGTGTCAGCTGTGGCTCAGTGGGCAGCACACTCACCTCTGAGTCACAAGGTTGTGGGTTCAAGTCCCACTCCAGAGACCTGAGCACAGAAGTCTGGACTGACAATCCAGTACCGTGCTGAGGGAGTGCTGCACTATTGGTGCCGTCTTTCGAATGAGACATTAAACCGAGGCCTCGTCTGCTCTCTCAAAAGACGTAAAAGATCCCACGGACACTATTTTGAAGAAAAACAGCGGTGTTCTGGGGCCAATATTTATCCCTCAATCAACATCACTAAAACAGATGATCTGATCATTATCACATTGCTGTTTGTGGGAGCTTGCTGTACGCAAATTGGCTGCCGTGTTTCTGACATTACAACAGTTACTACTCTCCAAAAATACTTCATTGGCCGTAAAGAGCTTTTGAGACATCCAGTGGTCGGGAAAGGAGCTATATAAACCCAAGTCTTTGTGTTCACCTAAGAGGGCAGACGGGGCCTCGGTTTAACGTCTCATCCGACAGTGCGGCACTCCCTCAGCACTGCCCTTCTGAGTGTCAGCCTGGATTTTTGTGATGAAATCTCAAGTGGATTTGAAACCACAGACTTCCGACTCACAGGAGAGAGTGCAGCCCACTGAACCACAGCTGACACAAGTCACGATCAGACGTTTGTCTGTATTTAGTGATTTAGAGACTTGCTATCACTACTTGGTTTTAAACTGAGCTCAGCTTATATTGAAACATAGAAAATAGGTGCAGGAGTAGGCCATTCGGCCCTTCGATTCAATATGATCATGGCTGATCATGCAACTTCAGTACCCCATTCCTGCTTTCTCTTCATACCCCTTGATCCCTTTAGCCGTAAGGGCCACATCTAACTCCCTTTTGAATATATCTAACAAACTGGCCTCAACATCTTTCTGTGGTAGAGAATTCCACAGGTCCACAATTATCTGAGTGAAGAAGTTTCTCCTTATCTCAGTCCTAAATGGCTTACCCCTGGTTCTGGACTTCCCCAACATCAGGAACATTCTTCCTGCATCTAACCTGTCCAGTCCCGTCAGAATTTTATATGTTTCTATGAGATCCCCTCTCATTCTTCTAAATTCCATTGAATATAAGCCTAGTCGAGCCAGTCTTTCTTCATATGTCAGTCCTGCCATCCCAGGAATCAGTCCGGTGAACCTTCGCTGTACTTCCTCCTATAGTAAGAATGTCCTTCCTCAGATTAGGAGACCAAAACTGTACACAATACTCCAGGTGTGGCTTCACCAAGGCCCTGTACAACTGCAGTAAGACCTCCCTGCTCCTATACTCAAATCCCCTCGCTATAAAGGCCAACATGCCATTTTCCGCCTTCACCGCCTGCTGTACCTGCATGCCAACCTTTCAATGACTGATGTACTATGACACCCAGGTCTCATTGCACCTCCCCTTTTACTAATCTGTCACCATTCAGCTAATATTCTGCCTTCCTGTTTTACCACTAAAATGGATAACCTCACATTTATCCACATTATACTGCATCTGCCATGCATTTGCCTACTCACCTAACCTGTCCAGTCACCCTGCAGCCTCTTGGCATCCTCCTCGCATGAATTATTTTGCACATTTATTTTCAAGGGCATGGACTGACCATATGGTATCTTAGATTGCTGAAACAGTGTTGATCAACAGGTTCCCGTTCGTTCTGTTATTTTTATTGCCTCCTTAAATCCTCCGTCGGGAGACACAGTAGCTGGGAGCACCAAGATGTTCTTAACTGAACTTTATTTAAACAAGGGTTTACTTTTTGGATCTTCCTGCTAAGCACCGTCACTCTGTTCAGTTGTTGAGGCTAGTTTTCCTTATTCTACATATGTCCTGTGTATGGTCACAAAAGCTTCCAGCAAAGTGTAAAAGCTGTGTGATATTTGCATAACTACGTCCGTCTGAATTGTGGAAAACACCCAGCATCACACTTGGGTCACGGGTTTTGCCATTCCAGCCTTGGGTTGTGCCTGGAGAGGGCATTTGCGACTGGGCTGGTTCTAGGTCTATCACTGATGTTGGGAGCAGTTTGAGACGAAGTGTATTGCCCCAACCGTATCGACCCTATTATGATCACGCTTACAACACTGACATCATGGGTTACCACCCCTGCTTCAGGCAAGTTACTTATCCAATTAAGTCTTTGCCAAATAGTAATTATCAAGCATGCAGTCTTTCCATTCACTGTCGCCTCCGAGTCAGAAAGTCAGTTCAAGCCGCTGAATCTAACAGTTAGCAGCAGGAGTTGGCCATACGGCCCCCCGAACCTGCTCCACCAATCAACAAGATCACGGCTGATCTTCGACCTCAACTCCACGTTCCCAGTCGATCCCCATATCCCTCGATTCCCTTAAAAGTCCAAAAATCTATTGATCTCAGCCTTGAATACTCAATGACTGGGCATCTCCAGCTCTCTCGGGTAGAGAATTCCAAAATTCACAGCCCCCTAAGTGAAGAAATTTATCCTCATCTCAGTCTTAACTGTCCTATGCCTTATCCTGAGACTGTGACCCCTGGTTCTAGACTTCCCAGCCCGGGGGAAACATCCTCCCCACATCTACCCTGTCAATCCCCCTCAGAATCTTGTATGTTTCAATGAGATCACCTCTCATCTAAACTCTAGAGGGTATAATCCCAATCTACTCAATCGCTCCTCTCAGGATAACCCTCTCATCCCAGGAATCAATCTAGTGAACCTTCATTCCACAGTCTCTAAGGCAAGGATATCCTTCCTCAGGTAAGGAGACCAATGCGGGCTTGGACCCGACCCATAATCTAGACTAAAAGTTCAGTGCAGCACTGAGGGAGCACTGCATTTTTGGATGAAGTGCTAAACTGAGACTGTGTCTGCCTGTTCGGCTGACGCCTGCTGGATTGTTTTAGCAGATTAATCTTTTTTAAAATTCCACCTGTGTACAAAAACCCAACCAAAGGTTTGCACTCCGATGCTGGGGTTAACATTTAATTCCTACAACTGATGATCCAGCGCCTAAAGGAGGTGAATTGCGTTAACACCAGCATGCCCGCTATAAGCGGAGAGGACTGTATTACGTCACCAACTCATTCTAGCCGTCCTAAAGGGCTTCCCGTACAATAAATTAATTTGGTGTGCAGTCACTATTGCTATGCAAGTACAAATGGCAGCCACTGTTGCTCATAGTAAGATCCCGCAATCATAAATTAGATAAATGCCTGACTGGTTTGTGGTTTTGCTTGAGGGAGGAATGTTGGCAAGGAGGAGTCTTGTACAACTCTCCTGGTCGAATAACCTCATGGGATCTTTTGACACCTGAACCGCTGTCGTCTGCAGAACAATACCAGCTCCAACAGCGTGGCACTTCTTTCAATCTAGGTTCACTAGATTGATCCCTGGGAGGAGAGGGCTGTCCTATGAGCAGAGATTGAGTAGAATGGGCTTACACTCTGGAGTTTAGAAGAATGAGAGGTGATCTCATTGAAACATTTAAGTTTCTGAGGGGGATTGACAGGGTATATGCTGAGAGGCTGTTTCCCCCGGGCTGGCGAGTCTAGAACCAGGGGGCACAGTCTCAAGACAACAGGTCAGCCATTTTAGGTTGCAATGAGGAGGAATTTCTTCACTAGGAGGGCGGTGAATCTTTGGAATTCTCTGCCCCAGAGGGCCGTGGAGGCTCAGTTGTTGAGTATATTCAAGACTGATATAGATAGTTTTTTTGGACTCTAGGGAAATCAAGGGATATGGCGATCAGGCAGGAAAGTGGTGTATGAGGTCGATGATCAGCCATGATCTTATTGAATGGCAGAGCAGGCTCGAGGGGCCATATGGCCTACTCCTCCTAGTTTTTGTGTTCTTATGTTTCGTACGGCACTGGAGAGCCAGCCTAGGTTACGTGCTCCAGTCCCAGAGTGGAGGCTTCATGCTTGAGTTAGAGGCAAGGTGCCAGAGGTAAACTGAGGCTTAATTGCAAGTTAGAGACACAAATTGGTTGTCTCAACTCTTCAGTCAATCAGAGGGCTTAATTGTTTGACTTGCGGCAAATATTTACATTGTTCGCAGGCAGGTCGTGTACTTGTTCTGCTGATAGTTCATGACTGACTCTGATAATTGCACAAATGTCCTTGGTTTCAAGTTTTAGTTAAAGTCTTGTCAATGGGGCTAAAGTTCAGTGGGTGTGAAATGTCCATGTCAGCCTTGACTCTGTTGGTAGCAACGTCACCTCTTGAGTCAGAAGGTTGTGGGTTCAAGCACCACTCCAGAGACTTGAGCCCATAATCTGGGTTTGACACTCCCAGTGCAGCACTGAGGGAGCGCCGCCCTGTCGGAGGGGCAGCACTGAGGGAGCGCCGCCCTGTCGGAGGGGCAGCACTGAGGGAGCACCGCCCTGTCGGAGGGGCCGTCTGCCCTCTTGGGTGGACGTAAAAGATCCCATGGAATTATTTTGAAGAGCAGTGGAGTTCTCCCCAGTGTCCTGGGTCCAATATTTATCCCTTAATCAATATCATTAAAACAGATGATCTGGTCATTATAGAAAACATAGAAAATAGGTGCAGGAGTAGGCCATTCGGCCCTTCGAGCCTACACTCACGTAACTGTCTGTGGGAGCTTGACGTGTGCAAACTGGCTGCCATGTTTCCTACATTACAACAGTGACTACACTCCAAAAGTACTTTTGAGGGAATGCTGCACTGCCAGAGGTGCAGTCCTTGGCTGTAAAGGGCTTTGGGCCATCCTACGGACGTGAAAGAGGCGATAGAAATGCGAATCCTTATACCGTGTTCCCTTGAATTGCGAGATGCAGTGATAGAGTGAGAGCATTTTAAGATGTGAGCACCAGATTAAAAGAACGTGTGCAGTGTCACATCATTTGGGACATCAAATTAATGGCTCATCGTCACTGGGTCCATATCCTAGAACTCCCTGCCTAACAGCATTGTAAAAGAAAATAAAGAATTGCATTTATATAGCGCCTTTCATGACTGCAGAAAGCACTTTGCAGCCAATGAAGTGTAGTCACTGTTATTACATAGGGAATGTTATGGGTCTGCCGAAGGTGGCCTGCTATCACCATCTCAAGGTCAATTAGGGATTGGTGATAAATGCTGGCCATGTTGTACACCGGAAGATACCACAAACGGCACAGCTGTATAGCCAGTTTAGTAGCATTGGTTGAGGGGCTGAATGTTGACTGGGACAGTTACCAGTTATAAGGACACAGTTACCAGGACATAGACCGGCTAAGTGAGTGGGCAAAAATTTGGCAGATGGACTATAATGTTGGAAAGTGAGAGTTTATGCACTTTGGCAGAAAAGAATTAAAGAGCAAGTTATTATTTAAATAGAGAAAGATTGCAAAGTGCTGCAGTACAGCGGGACCTGGGGGTTCCTGGTGCATGAAACACAAAAGGATAGTATGCAGGTACAGCAAGTGATCAGGAAGGCCAATGGTATCTTGGCCTTTATTGCAAGGGGATGGAATATAAAAGTAGGGAAGTCTTGCTACAGCTATATAAGGTATTGGTGAGGCCACACCTGGGATACTGCGTGCAGTTTTGGTTTCCATATTTACGAAAGGATGTACTTGCTTTGGAGGCAGTTCAGAGAAGGTTCACTAGGTTGATTCCGGAGATGAGGGTGTTGACTTATGAGGAAACGTTGAGTAGGTTAGGCCTCTACTCATTGGAATTCAGAAGAATGAGAGGTGATCTTTTCAAAACTTATAAGATTATGAGGGGGCTTGACAAGGTGGATGCAGAGAGGATGTTTCCACTGACGGGGGAAACTAAAACTATAACACATAGTCTTAGAATAAGGGGCTGCCCGTTTAAAATTGAGATGAGGAATTTATTTTCTCAGAGCGTTGTAAATTTGTGGAATTCTCTGCCTCAGAGAGCTGTGGAAGCTGGGACATTGAATAAATTTAAGACGGAGATAGACAGTTTCTTAAACGATAAGGGAATAAGGGGTTATGGGGAGTGGGCAGGGAAGTGGAGCTGAGTCCATGATCGGATCAGCCATGATCGTATTAAATGGCGGAGCAGGCTCGAGGGGCCACATGGCCGACTCCTGCTCCTATTTCTTATGTTCTTATACAAAAGCTGAATCGAGCCAGGGGATCATTACCGTGTACCGGGGCCTCAGCTTAACGCGTCACCTGTAGGATGGACAGTGCAGCACTCCCTCAGTACTACACTGATGTGTTCAGGTCTCTAGAGGGGAGGATTGATCCCTCTGACTCTGGGCCGAGCTCCTTACTAAGACAAGGTGATGGGGTTTTTGTCTAGCGACGGGTCGGTCTGGAAGAAATAGGACTGATACTTCACTGGGGTGGTGACTGGTCGGTCACTGCGCTGATGGTGGAGGTAATTAGTGGCAGTGATTTGCAACTGCCAGCCAACATTAAAGCCCGTTGGTTAATTCTCGTAGCGACCTGTACCATTTTGCTAAAGGCTTATAGTCCACTGTCGTAACATATGAAATAGGAGCAGGAGTCGGCCATTCAGCCCCTCGAGCCTGCTCTGCCATTCAATAAGATCATGGCTGATCTACCCCAAATCCTGCCCGAACCACATATTCCTTTAGCGCCCAAAAATCTATCAATCTCGGTCTTGAATATACTCAACAACTGGGCATCCACAGCTCTCTGGGATTTCCCCATTTCTCTCCTCCTTCTCTGGCCCCCATTTCCCCCACCCGGCACCATTTCTCTTCCCCCCCCCCCCCCATCCCTCTCTCTCTGGCCCCCGTTCCTCTCCCCCCCCCCCCTCTCTCTCTGGCCCCCGTTCCTCCCTCTTTCCCCCCCCTCTGGCCCCCGTTCCTCTCCCCCCCCCCCCCCCCATCTCTCTCTCTGGCCCCCGTTCCTCCCTCTTTCCCCCCCCTCTGGCCCCCGTTCCTCCCCCCCCGACCCCTTTTCTCCCCTCTTCTAACCTGCATTTCCCCTACCCTGACCCACATTTTGCCCCTTTCTGTGACCTCCAGTCTCCTCTTCCATTGCCCCTCTCTTTCCCCGAGCCTCCAATCCTGTTCTCTTCTCCCCCACCCCCCAACTCCTGAGACCCTCACTGACTCTCGCCAGCCACTTGAGCCGTCATACCCGAGCTGAAGCTATTTCTGTGCATAAATGCCAAACCCACTCTTTGATTCTAACATCTTTCCCCATCTCTTTCAGATTGACCTGACAGGCCTGTCGCCAGAAGAACGATGGAGGTGAGACACAGCGCAGTAAAACAGGAGGCAGAGACACCATGGAGGGCGCAGAAAAGATTTACAAGGATGATAGCAGTACTGAGAAGTTATAACCAAAGTCCGCTCTCCGCTGCGCCCCCGCAGTAATGGGAAAGGTCCCGCGCAGGTCACTCACCAGCTTCTCCATTGTAAACACTGAGCATGTGCGGAAATTTAAAGGGATAGCGCACTAAAAGAAACAGGCTGTGTGGAACAAAGCGTCGCTCACAGGGAACGTTGATTATAACTATCAGAAAAGATTGAACAAAAAAAAAAGACTTGCATTTAGATAGTGCCTTTGTCCACCACCGGGCGTCTCAAAGCACTTTATAGCCAATGAAGTAGTTTTTGGAGTGTAGCACCTGTTGTAGTGTGGGAAACGCGGCAGCCAACTTGCGCACAGCAAGCTCCCACACACAACAACGTGATAATGACTAGATAAACTTTATTTGTTATGTTGATTGAGGGATAAATATTGGCCAGGATACTGGGGAGAGTTCCCCTGCTCTTCTTCGAAATATTGCAGTGGGATCTTTTACGTCCACCTGAGAGCAGACGCGGCCTCAGTTTAACGTCTCATCCGAAAGACGGCACCTCCCTCAGTACTGCCCCTCCGACAGTGCGCGCTCCCTCACCTCCCTCCGTACTGCCCCTCTGACAGTGCGGCGCTCCCTCCGTACCGCCCCTCCGACAGTGCGGCGCTCCCTCCGTACCGCCCCTCCGACAGTGCGGCGCTCCCTCCGTACCGCCCCTCCGACAGTGCGGCGCTCCCTCCGTACCGCCCCTCCGACAGTGCGGCGCTCCCTCCGTACCGCCCCTCCGACAGTGCGGCGCTCCCTCCGTACCGCCCCTCCGACAGTGCGGCGCTCCCTCCGTACCGCCCCTCCGACAGTGCGGCGCTCCCTCCGTACCGCCCCTCCGACAGTGCGGCGCTCCCTCCGTACCGCCCCTCCGACAGTGCGGCGCTCCCTCCGTACCGCCCCTCCGACAGTGCGGCGCTCCCTCCGTACCGCCCCTCCGACAGTGCGGCGCTCCCTCCGTACCGCCCCTCCGACAGTGCGGCGCTCCCTCCGTACCGCCCCTCCGACAGTGCGGCGCTCCCTCCGTACCGCCCCTCCGACAGTGCGGCGCTCCCTCCGTACCGCCCCTCCGACAGTGCGGCGCTCCCTCCGTACCGCCCCTCCGACAGTGCGGCGCTCCCTCCGTACCGCCCCTCCGACAGTGCGGCGCTCCCTCCGTACCGCCCCTCCGACAGTGCGGCGCTCCCTCCGTACCGCCCCTCCGACAGTGCGGCGCTCCCTCCGTACCGCCCCTCCGACAGTGCGGCGCTCCCTCCGTACCGCCCCTCCGACAGTGCGGCGCTCCCTCCGTACCGCCCCTCCGACAGTGCGGCGCTCCCTCCGTACCGCCCCTCCGACAGTGCGGCGCTCCCTCCGTACCGCCCCTCCGACAGTGCGGCGCTCCCTCCGTACCGCCCCTCCGACAGTGCGGCGCTCCCTCCGTACCGCCCCTCCGACAGTGCGGCGCTCCCTCCGTACCGCCCCTCCGACAGTGCGGCGCTCCCTCCGTACCGCCCCTCCGACAGTGCGGCGCTCCCTCCGTACCGCCCCTCCGACAGTGCGGCGCTCCCTCCGTACCGCCCCTCCGACAGTGCGGCGCTCCCTCCGTACCGCCCCTCCGACAGTGCGGCGCTCCCTCCGTACCGCCCCTCCGACAGTGCGGCGCTCCCTCCGTACCGCCCCTCCGACAGTGCGGCGCTCCCTCCGTACCGCCCCTCCGACAGTGCGGCGCTCCCTCCGTACCGCCCCTCCGACAGTGCGGCGCTCCCTCCGTACCGCCCCTCCGACAGTGCGGCGCTCCCTCCGTACCGCCCCTCCGACAGTGCGGCGCTCCCTCCGTACCGCCCCTCCGACAGTGCGGCGCTCCCTCCGTACCGCCCCTCCGACAGTGCGGCGCTCCCTCCGTACCGCCCCTCCGACAGTGCGGCGCTCCCTCCGTACCGCCCCTCCGACAGTGCGGCGCTCCCTCCGTACCGCCCCTCCGACAGTGCGGCGCTCCCTCCGTACCGCCCCTCCGACAGTGCGGCGCTCCCTCCGTACCGCCCCTCCGACAGTGCGGCGCTCCCTCCGTACCGCCCCTCCGACAGTGCGGCGCTCCCTCCGTACCGCCCCTCCGACAGTGCGGCGCTCCCTCCGTACCGCCCCTCCGACAGTGCGGCGCTCCCTCCGTACCGCCCCTCCGACAGTGCGGCGCTCCCTCCGTACCGCCCCTCCGACAGTGCGGCGCTCCCTCCGTACCGCCCCTCCGACAGTGCGGCGCTCCCTCCGTACCGCCCCTCCGACAGTGCGGCGCTCCCTCCGTACCGCCCCTCCGACAGTGCGGCGCTCCCTCCGTACCGCCCCTCCGACAGTGCGGCGCTCCCTCCGTACCGCCCCTCCGACAGTGCGGCGCTCCCTCCGTACCGCCCCTCCGACAGTGCGGCGCTCCCTCCGTACCGCCCCTCCGACAGTGCGGCGCTCCCTCCGTACCGCCCCTCCGACAGTGCGGCGCTCCCTCCGTACCGCCCCTCCGACAGTGCGGCGCTCCCTCCGTACCGCCCCTCCGACAGTGCGGCGCTCCCTCCGTACCGCCCCTCCGACAGTGCGGCGCTCCCTCCGTACCGCCCCTCCGACAGTGCGGCGCTCCCTCCGTACCGCCCCTCCGACAGTGCGGCGCTCCCTCCGTACCGCCCCTCCGACAGTGCGGCGCTCCCTCCGTACCGCCCCTCCGACAGTGCGGCGCTCCCTCCGTACCGCCCCTCCGACAGTGCGGCGCTCCCTCCGTACCGCCCCTCCGACAGTGCGGCGCTCCCTCCGTACCGCCCCTCCGACAGTGCGGCGCTCCCTCCGTACCGCCCCTCCGACAGTGCGGCGCTCCCTCCGTACCGCCCCTCCGACAGTGCGGCGCTCCCTCCGTACCGCCCCTCCGACAGTGCGGCGCTCCCTCCGTACCGCCCCTCCGACAGTGCGGCGCTCCCTCCGTACCGCCCCTCCGACAGTGCGGCGCTCCCTCCGTACCGCCCCTCCGACAGTGCGGCGCTCCCTCCGTACCGCCCCTCCGACAGTGCGGCGCTCCCTCCGTACCGCCCCTCCGACAGTGCGGCGCTCCCTCCGTACCGCCCCTCCGACAGTGCGGCGCTCCCTCCGTACCGCCCCTCCGACAGTGCGGCGCTCCCTCCGTACCGCCCCTCCGACAGTGCGGCGCTCCCTCCGTACCGCCCCTCCGACAGTGCGGCGCTCCCTCCGTACCGCCCCTCCGACAGTGCGGCGCTCCCTCCGTACCGCCCCTCCGACAGTGCGGCGCTCCCTCCGTACCGCCCCTCCGACAGTGCGGCGCTCCCTCCGTACCGCCCCTCCGACAGTGCGGCGCTCCCTCCGTACCGCCCCTCCGACAGTGCGGCGCTCCCTCCGTACCGCCCCTCCGACAGTGCGGCGCTCCCTCCGTACCGCCCCTCCGACAGTGCGGCGCTCCCTCCGTACCGCCCCTCCGACAGTGCGGCGCTCCCTCCGTACCGCCCCTCCGACAGTGCGGCGCTCCCTCCGTACCGCCCTCCGACAGTGCGGCGCTCCTCCGTACCGCCCCTCCGACAGTGCGGCGCTCCCTCCGTACCGCCCTCCGACAGTGCGGCGCTCCCTCCGTACCGCCCCTCCGACAGTGCGGCGCTCCCTCCGTACCGCCCCTCCGACAGTGCGGCGCTCCCTCCGTACCGCCCCTCCGACAGTGCGGCGCTCCCTCCGTACCGCCCCTCCGACAGTGCGGCGCTCCCTCCGTACCGCCCCTCCGACAGTGCGGCGCTCCCTCCGTACCGCCCCTCCGACAGTGCGGCGCTCCCTCCGTACCGCCCCTCCGACAGTGCGGCGCTCCCTCCGTACCGCCCCTCCGACAGTGCGGCGCTCCCTCCGTACCGCCCCTCCGACAGTGCGGCGCTCCCTCCGTACCGCCCCTCCGACAGTGCGGCGCTCCCTCCGTACCGCCCCTCCGACAGTGCGGCGCTCCCTCCGTACCGCCCCTCCGACAGTGCGGCGCTCCCTCCGTACCGCCCCTCCGACAGTGCGGCGCTCCCTCCGTACCGCCCCTCCGACAGTGCGGCGCTCCCTCCGTACCGCCCCTCCGACAGTGCGGCGCTCCCTCCGTACCGCCCCTCCGACAGTGCGGCGCTCCCTCCGTACCGCCCCTCCGACAGTGCGGCGCTCCCTCCGTACCGCCCCTCCGACAGTGCGGCGCTCCCTCCGTACCGCCCCTCCGACAGTGCGGCGCTCCCTCCGTACCGCCCCTCCGACAGTGCGGCGCTCCCTCCGTACCGCCCCTCCGACAGTGCGGCGCTCCCTCCGTACCGCCCCTCCGACAGTGCGGCGCTCCCTCCGTACCGCCCCTCCGACAGTGCGGCGCTCCCTCCGTACCGCCCCTCCGACAGTGCGGCGCTCCCTCCGTACCGCCCCTCCGACAGTGCGGCGCTCCCTCCGTACCGCCCCTCCGACAGTGCGGCGCTCCCTCCGTACCGCCCCTCCGACAGTGCGGCGCTCCCTCCGTACCGCCCCTCCGACAGTGCGGCGCTCCCTCCGTACCGCCCCTCCGACAGTGCGGCGCTCCCTCCGTACCGCCCCTCCGACAGTGCGGCGCTCCCTCCGTACCGCCCCTCCGACAGTGCGGCGCTCCCTCCGTACCGCCCCTCCGACAGTGCGGCGCTCCCTCCGTACCGCCCCTCCGACAGTGCGGCGCTCCCTCCGTACCGCCCCTCCGACAGTGCGGCGCTCCCTCCGTACCGCCCCTCCGACAGTGCGGCGCTCCCTCCGTACCGCCCCTCCGACAGTGCGGCGCTCCCTCCGTACCGCCCCTCCGACAGTGCGGCGCTCCCCTCCGTACCGCCCCTCCGACAGTGCGGCGCTCCCTCCGTACCGCCCCTCCGACAGTGCGGCGCTCCCTCCGTACCGCCCCTCCGACAGTGCGGCGCTCCCTCCGTACCGCCCCTCCGACAGTGCGGCGCTCCCTCCGTACCGCCCCTCGACAGTGCGGCGCTCCCTCCGTACCGCCCCTCCGACAGTGCGGCGCTCCCTCCGTACCGCCCCTCCGACAGTGCGGCGCTCCCTCCGTACCGCCCCTCCGACAGTGCGGCGCTCCCTCCGTACCGCCCCTCCGACAGTGCGGCGCTCCCTCCGTACCGCCCCTCCGACAGTGCGGCGCCTCCCTCCGTACCGCCCCTCCGACAGTGCGGCGCTCCCTCCGTACCGCCCCTCCGCAGTGCGGCGCTCCCTCCGTACCCGCCCTCCGACAGTGCGGCGCTCCCCTCCTACCGCCCCTCCGACAGTGCGGCGCTCCCTCCCGTACCGCCCTCCGACAGTGCGGCGCTCCTCCGTACCGCCCCTCCGACAGTGCGGCGCTCCCTCCGAACCGCCCCTCCGACAGTGCGGCGCTCCCTCCGTAACGCCCCTCCGACAGTGCGGCGCTCCCTCCGTCCCGCCCCTCCGACAGTGCGGCGCTCCCTCCGTACCGCCCCTCCGACAGTGCGGCGCTCCCTCCGTACGCCCCCCCCGACAGTGCGGCGCTCCCTCCGTACCGCCCCTCCGACAGTGCGGCGCTCCCCTCCGTACCGCCCCTCCGACAGTGCGGCAATACTTCTCTCTATGATCCTCGCGGCGGTGTCGGCGCTCCCTCCGTACCGCCCCTCCGACAGTGCGGCGCTCCTCCGTACGCCCCGCCGACAGTGCGGCGCTCCTCCGGAACGCCCGCCGACAGTG